>NC_085139.1:191187618-191487618 GCF_024139115.2 Armigeres subalbatus
TGGATTGGTTTGGATTGGTTTGGTTGGTTGGATTGGTTTGGTTGGTTTGGATTGGTTTGGATTGGTTTGGATTGGTTTGGTTGGTTTGGATTGGTTTGGATTGGTTTGGATTGGTTTGGATTGGTTTGGTTGGTTTGGATTGGTTTGGATTGGTTTGGTTGGTTTGGATTGGTTTGGATTGGTTTGGATTGGTTTGGATTGGTTTGGTTGGTTTGGATTGGTTTGGATTGGTTTGGATTGGTTTGGATTGGTTTGGATTGGTTTGGATTGGTTTGGATTGGTTTGGATTGGTTTGGATTGGTTTGGATTGGTTTGGATTGGTTTGGATTGGTTTGGTTGGTTTGGATTGGTTTGGTTGGTTTGGTTGGTTTGGATTGGTTTGGATTGGTTTGGATTGGTTTGGATTGGTTTGGATTGGTTTGGATTGGTTTGGATTGGTTTGGATTGGTTTGGATTGGTTTGGATTGGTTTGGATTGGTTTGGATTGGTTTGGATTGGTTTAGATTGGTTTGGATTGGTTTGGATTGGTTTGGATTGGTTTGGATTGGTTTGGATTGGTTTGGTTGGTTTGGATTGGTTTGGATTGGTTTGGATTGGTTTGGATTGGTTTGGATTGGTTTGGATTGGTTTGGTTGGTTTGGATTGGTTTGGATTGGTTTGGATTGGATTTGGATTGGTTTGGATTGGTTTGGATTGGTTTGGATTGGTTTGGATTGGTTTGGTTGGTTTGGATTGGTTTGGATTGGTTTGGTTGGTTTGGATTGGTTTGGATTGGTTTGGATTGGTTTGGATTGGTTTGGATTGGTTTGGTTGGTTTGGTTGGTTTGGATTGGATTTGGATTGGTTTGGATTGGTTTGGATTGGTTTGGTTGGTTTGGATTGGTTTGGATTGGTTTGGTTGGTTTGGATTGGTTTGGATTGGTTTGGATTGGTTTGGATTGGTTTGGATTGGTTTGGTTGGTTTGGATTGGTTTGGATTGGTTTGGATTGGTTTGGATTGGTTTGGATTGGTTTGGATTGGTTTGGATTGGTTTGGATTGGTTTGGATTGGTTTGGATTGGTTTTGGATTGGTTTGGATTGGTTTGGATTGGTTTGGATTGGTTTGGATTGGTTTGGATTGGATGTGGATTGGTTTGGATTGGTTTGGATTGGTTTGGATTCGATTTGGATTGGTTTGGATTGGTTTGGATTGGTTTGGATTGGTTTGGATTGGTTTGGATTGGTTTGGTTGGTTTGGTTTGGATTGGTTTGGATTGGTTTGGATTGGTTTGGATTGGTTTGGATTGGTTTGGATTGTATTTGGATTGGTTTGGATTGGTTTGGATTGGTTTGGATTGGTTTGGATTGGTTTGGATTGAATTTGGATTGGATTTGGATTGGATTTGGATTGGATTTGGATTGGATTTGGATTGGATTTGGATTGGATTTGGATTGGATTTGGATTGGATTTGGACTGGATTTGGATTGGATTTGGATTGTATTGGATTTGGATTGGACTTGGAATGGATTGGGATTGGATCTGGATTGGATTTCGATTTGGTTTGAATTTGATTGGATTTGATTGAATTTCGTTTGGATTTCGATTGGATTTGGATTTGAATTGGATTTGGATTGGATTTGTTTTGGATTTGGATTGTATTTGATTTGGATGGGATTTGAATTGTATTTGGATTGGATTGGTTTGGCTTTTTCAAATCCTTGTTATGACCAGCATGGTTTATGTTGATAAAACTCGAAGTTTGCTGGATTTAGCTGTTCTGAAAATACTGTACGCGCTTCTTCCATGCTCACACTTGTAGTTTGTTAGCAAACATAATCAGAGTCAATATCGAAGCGTGCACACACGCATATGGTTTTCTTCCGCGAACCAACAAAAAAAAATCATGAAAATTTGTTTGTGTTTAAAAATTGTGTCACTTTTCAAATGCGATAAATCGAAGCAAAACATTTGGAAAGAGGTGAGTGTAGTACTTCTAGTACTTTGTTATTTACAACATTAGGTGTACTTTGTGACGTGGTATCAAATTCCAGTGAAATGTGTAGTCGTGTAAATTTGATAAACAAAATTAAAGTTTATCATTCCTGGTAGTGGGCCACTAAATGCACCCAAATGTAGGCCGCTACAAACTCCATCCATTGCAATGATTGCGAGTGCGCTGTGATTGTCATCAGTTATTTTCCATGAAAGAATAATAATTAATTTCATTCATTTAGCCTTTGAAAGCCATTATTTTGTGGTTTCTTGCCACTGCAGGCTTCTACAATAAATAAGCGTTCTTTTTTCATCAATTCATAAGCTTCTTACTTCATTTTTGTTAAATTTCTAGCGGCATTTTGTTTTTGGCCAAAAATTAACACTTCATTTCGTTTGTGTAAAATAATGTAGTTATTTACCGTAATGTTGACTTGAAAAACAGCTACAGAAAGATAGCTCTCCCAATTTTAATCGTCTATTTATTGCATTTTCGTGGCTACAATTATAATTGATACCTACCCTCGAACGTCCTCGGCTACCAGCGTTTCCAGAATAGCTACTATCGAATCCACTTCGTCCTGGAAACTGTAAAAATAAGAAGACAGAGATAAAGGCTGAATAAATTACATAAGCAGAAAAGGGTGTGAAAAGTTTCGGAAATAAACATACAAAAAAAACAAACCACACGCACACGTAACATAGGATAACAAGAAAATCGGATCAACTTTCTGACTGCCATTTTGATTAGCTGCGACGTTGTTATAATATCCAAAGGTGTTTTTCAGTATAAACACCATCCTCCGCATGATTTCATTTCACGCACCAATGCCGATTCTTTTTCTCGAGTCCACCTGCTCGAATTTACAGGCATTATTTTCCATTATAATAATAACCAGCAGGAATTGTTCCTCTTTTTTTACTTCTGTCACTTTACCTGCATCGGTTTATTTATCAAGGTAGAATAAAACAACCGCTCGGAATTAATTCCAATTTATTTTACTTCAACCGAAAACAAACAGCCACCGTTCTGCTGTAGAGAACGGTGTTGTGGCGCGGTGCATGCCGACAGGTTTAAATTTTATTTATTTAACAAATGAACAAGCAACGCGGAAACGGGACCTCGTCGTAACTGCATCAGACTGCCATAGGAGAACGGCAACAAACGGATCATCAATGAGTTTCACATTGCATGATTGGCGCATTGACATAAAACGGTATAATAGGATGGGGGGTGGTCTGGTTATTCGGCAAATAAACAATATCATTGTAACCAGATATTCCGGGATTCAGCAGCGTTGGATAAAACTAGCAACCTGGATAGGGAACGAAAACATTCAATGTGCTACACAAGTACGTAACTCATGCAATTGGGCACACTAAGGTTTCGATTATATAATAGCTGTGAAAATGCTGATATAACACAAGTTGGAAAGCAGACCAAGTTCCAGTTGGAAGGTAGTGAAAAGAAATGAGCTGTGACAGATGATATCTGCGCAAGGTTTACTGAGCATGGCGAAACTGATTAGGCAGATACGTGCAACGCTTGATGACTCGAAATCAAGAATTCAGACCGCACACGAAGTTTCATCCTCGTTTGTGAACGGATCGCAGAACAGTTGTAGAGGATGAGGCTGAGGCCACTGAAGAGGGAGACGACGAAGATAGGCTTAATCATTAACTCTACCAAGCCAAAGTACATGGTTACGGGTAGAGATAGGGGTGGACCTAGTGGTGTTGATGCTTAATGGGGATGTGTTTGAAGTTGTTAAAGAATTCGTTTACCTTGGAATGCTGGGGACCCTAAGCAATCCAAGAAACCGACGATTAAAGAGCTCTACAATATACCAGGCATAAGTGTATCGACACTGTATCCGACACTGCCAACCAGGTATCCAGGTACGTATGCTTTCACTTATTATCGACGCACACTTCAATCGAGAAACTAATAAATTGTTATAGTATAGAAGCAAGCACAAAATAATCCTTAATTTTAAAATCCCATTTCGCGTTTAATGGACGCAGCTGTTTCGAACAGATTTCCGCGCCAAACGATTATGGCTTTCGATACTTTTCATCCAACCCAGCAGCAGCGCTCGGCTTCGATGTGTGCCTTCCGGCACAAAAAAAACAGTTGCAACGCAGTAGTGCATTGATTAGTTTTAATGACGTGTGAAAGCTGAATTATTGCAATCCTCATCAATATGTGAGGTATCCGAAAAGGACGACAAAAAGCTCAGCGGATTGGTATGCCTATGCCTGGGGGAGAAGGGTTTGCTCATTTGCAATGCAATACAATAAATGCAAATAGCCATCATACAGCAACAACTGACGCACGAATGCGTCGGATAAAAAAAATCTGCATGCCGAAAGCCAACAAATTGTGTGCTGGGTTTATTTTTTGTTTTATGTTTTTTTTTATGCCAATTCCATACTGATCGAGGTTCACACTATGAGACTACAGCACTTTGAAGATTAGTCAAAACTACTGAGATGTAGATTTTAGAATTTATAGATAGACATACGTTAGAACCAATTATCATATACATTTAGGAGAAAACAGGCTAAGGGTATGCGATAAGACACTGTTTCCTAACGAAACAAAATATAAGATTTACTTTCGAGACTTCGGAACGATATGAAATCAAGGTCCAATTCAAAATTTTACGAAATGAAACGAAATTTTAATTTCTTTCCGCGGAATTTTTATTGAATTGATTTTACATTTTACAAAATTGGTTCACACGCAACCTAGATCTATATCTCCAAAGTTGACCATTTTGTATGAAAAACTGCAAGTGGAATTTTTATTATGCAGGTCACTTAAGTAACAAAAGAAGCAGTCTGTAATAAATTGCCGCTTTCCCGTTTACAATTGGCGAAAAGGCAATACCCCAGCATTAGTGGCGTTCCAAATTTCTCTTTATTTTCGTATTTAGGATATGATTCCTTCTTTAGAAGTAGATATTTCGCCTAAACTTGTAGATATAATGTCTTCATGAAAGCAAATAGCTGTCTAGGATGACTTGAAGTGATATTATTCAAATGTAGATTCGATTCAGTTTTTGAAATGAAGTCTGCGTCTGGATTGAGGCAAAGAAATATGATATCAATTCGTGAACAGTTTGCTTAGTATTAGACAAACATGTATGTATTTTTTTATAAATAGTATCCATCTTTCTGAAAATTGTTTTTTTTTATCTTTCGTTTATTTTGAAGGCTCATTTTCCGTGAAGCGTTACGGAGCCGAAATCAAGTTTAACAATACATTTCTAAATTCTTATACATAGTGTTAGTTTTGGGGAACCGAAAGACTCGCGGTTTAGTCGAGGTTAGGGAATACAATAATTCAATAGGAAGGGAAAGGATTTCAGGGTGCTTAAGTAATTACGTAGCTGATGTTGACATTCCTCGCATTTTCACATCTGTAACGGGACAATCAAACTTTTTTGGGATACAACGACGAGAGGAATACATACGGAAGGGATTAACGACAGACATTGAAATGTACAACAAGAGGAAGACATTCGTAATGAGGTACGGCATACAAGGGAAATTCTGAAAATTGTTTAATATGTTAAATATGCAGTCCCTTTGATGAAAATTAATGTATACAGAAAATCCGTTCATTGCTAAATAATGCAAAATCTACGTTCTACGAAACGATCATACGATGGGTGGCTTCCAATTCCCTGCATTCAAGAAGGCGATGGTGGGCCGGGATTAACAGTTATCATCCAGTTAAATCTCAATCATTGCGACACCGCACAGCAACTGTTGTGGCAGTCGACAACAGAAGCAATGTGTGACTTGGCAATTATTGCTGAACCGTATCGGATCCTTACTAACAACGGCAAGTGATGGGCAAATTCCCTATTCAAGAAGCGGTAGACAGCTCAAGCGAAGGATTCGTTATCTCCAAAATCAACGGGATCTTTGTGTTTAGCTGCTACGTACCCCCAAGATGGTATCAGGTATCAGAACGTCGGCTCAGGAGGCACGTTCCCCTCAATTTGGGAGATTTGTGCCATCGCCTTCACTGGCCTTTCTCATCATTTACCTGACGGAAAAGGAAGTGAAAAGGGGAAAGGAAGAGGAAGTGAAGTTGGAAAGGAGAATGGAACCATTTATAGGAAAGCCAATTATGTAGACAATGGACGAACGTCAAAGACGAAACACAGAGTGCACTGTGAAAAACGCATAATGCGAATCCATATAGGTGACAATCACAAAGTACATTATAAAAATCGCATAATGCGAATCCATATAGGTGGCAATTTGTTGAAAACTAAGTAAAACACATATTCATAACCCCATTCTTATTGAACCTCACGTTGAGATTGAACAAGGGTAGCCGAACCCGAACGTCAAGAACGAAACACAGGGTACACTGTGGAAAACGCATAGTGTGAATCCATATAGGTAACATACACAAAGTACATGGTAAAAACGCATAATGCAAATCCATATAGGTGACAATTTGTTAAAAAAAACTAAGTAAAAAAACATTTTCATAACCCCACCCTTATTCAACCTCAAGTTGAGATTAAACAAGAGTAGCTGAAGCCAAACATCAAAGACGAAACACAGATTACACTTTGAAAAACGCATAATATGAATCCATATAGGTAATATACACAAAGTACATTGTAAAAAACGCATAATGCGAATCCATATAGGTGACAATTTGTTGAAAAATAAGTAAAACACATATCCATAACCCCACTCTCATTCAACCTCACGTTGAGATTAAACAAGAGTAGCCGAAGCCGAACGTCAAGGACGAGACACAGAGTACACTGTGAAAAACGCATAATGCGAATCCATAAAGGTAACATACACAAAGTACATTGTAAAAAACGCATAATGCGAATCCATATAGGTGACAATTTGTTGAAAAAAACTAAGTAAAAAAACATATTCATAATCCCACCCTTATTCAACCTAAAGTTGAGATTAAACAAGAGTAGCTGAAGCCGAACGTCAAAGACGAAACACAGAGTACACTGTGAAAAGCGCATAATGCGAATCCATATAGATAACATACACAAAGCACATTGTAAAAAACGCATAATGCGAATCCATATAGGTGACAATTTGTTGAAAACTAATTAAAACACATATTCATAACCCTACTCTTATTTAACCTCACGATGAGGTTGAATAAGAGTAGCCGATTATCTCGGAGAAGTAAAAAGTCAACTACGCCATAGCTCCGGTTAGCGCAGCGAGGGCTAAAATACTGTGAAAGGGGCCCTGGTGCTTCACAGGCTCCGTTTGCAGTTAGGTTCTTATTAGACCCCCCTTACCATTCATTTGTAGGCACGGTAAGCATAAAGCCGCATCACACCGAAAATTAGGGGTCATCTGTATGGTGGACTTTTACCACTGGAACAGGCAATCCGTAAAGTTATTCTTAGCCAGATAACCAGCTGCCGACACCACACGGCTATCTAGGCTGTTCGTGGAGAGAAGTTGACATTGACTTTACGTCAACTCTCAATGTGGCCGAACAGCCGAAACGATCATACGATGGGTGGCTTCCAATTCCCTGCATTCAAGAAGGCGATGGTGGGCCGGGATTAACGGTTATCATCCAGTTAATGCTCAATCATTGCGACCCCGCACAGCAACTGTTGTGGCAGTCGACAACAGAAGCAATGTGTGACTTGGCAATTATTGCTGAACCGTATCGGATCCTTACTAACAACGGCAAGTGATGGGCAAATTCCCTATTCAAGAAGTGGTAGACAGCTCAAGCGAAGGATTCGTTATCTCCAAAATCAACGGGATCTTTGTGTTTAGCTGCCGGATGCCGTATAACCGGATGCTGGACTCACTCACGGAGTAGCTGATCGGTCGAAAACCGATAATCATCGGAGGTGACTTCAACGCCTAGGCAGTGGAGTGGGGAAGCAGACTGACTAACCCCAGAGGTTACAGTTTGTTGGAGTCGTTGGCAAAGCTGGACGTCAGGCTGTGCAACGAAGGTACCGTTAGTATATTTCACAGAGATGGCAGGGAGTCCATCATCGACGTGTTGGAACACGAATGCCGACAGTATGGCAAGAGATCTAGAATAGCGGGCGAAAATAGAAGGCGAAGGAATTCGACAAGGATCTTTTTATCGAAGCACTTCGAGCAGACAGCGGCGCTACAAATATCGATGCAGATGAGCTGACAGAAACCTTTGCGAGGGCATGGGATGCGCCAATGCCAAGGAGACTGGAGCCAAGTAAAAGCCGGCGGCTAAATTACTGATGGAACAAAACTCTTGCGAAAGTCTTCGTGCTGCGTGTCTCAGAGCCAGAAGACGCATTCAGAGAGCAAGGTCTGAAACAGTCAGAGAGGAGCGTAAGATAATCTTCCGTGAAGCTAGATCGGCCGTCAAACGGGAGATTAAAGTTAACCAATCCAACTTCTTCAAGGAGTTGTGCCGGGAAACTGACGCTGGTCCTTGGAGCAACGCTTATCGAGTCATAACACCGAGGATCAGGGGTACAGCGACGCCAACGGAAATGTGTCCGGACAAGCTGAAGATCATCGTTGACGGTCTCTGCCCGCAGCATGATTCTACAAGGTGGCCGCCTACTTCTTCATTGGCATTATATCCCCCACTGGGACATTGCCGCCTCGCAGCTTAGTGTTCACTTAGCACTTCCACAGTTATTAACTGCGAGGTTTCTAAGCCAAGTTACCATTTCTGCATTCGTATATCATTAGGCTAACACGATGATATTTGTATGCCCAAGGAAGTCGAGACAATTTCCAATCTGAAAATTGTCTAGACCGTCACCGGGTCCTCAGTGGCGAAAGGTCTGAAGATGAAGAAAGCTCCGGGACCGGGTGGAATTTCAAACGTGGCTCTAAAAACTGCGATACTGGCGTTTCCAGATTTGATCAGGATGATGCTGCAGAAATGCCTGGCAGATGGTAACTTTCCGGATAGGTGGAAGATCCAGAAACTAGTGCTGCTGCCGAAACCAGGCAAACCGCCGGGAAATCCAGCATCGTATAGGCCCATATGCCTGCTGGATCCACTGGGATACACTGGGGAAGCGGGTTATGGACAAAAGGTCGAAAGACAAAAGTTCGAAAGACAAAAGGTCGAAAGACAAAAGGTCGAAAGGACAAATGGTCGAAAGACAAAACGTCGAAAGACAAAAGATCGAAGGGACAAAACGTCGAAAAGGACAAAAGGTCGAAAGGACAAAACGTCGAACGGAACAAAAGGTCGAAAGGGCAAAACGTCGAAAGGGACAAAAGGTCGAAATAGACAAGAAACTGAAACGGAGAGAATCAATCTCGCACCAGAGTAGGCCTACACAGTTGACAAAAAATCTGCTCTTTTATTTTTCACAATTCAATAAAATTCATTCAGTGAGTTCAATTATTAGATGAATGTTTGAGTTTTCTGAGTGTCTCTTCGATTTGTCAAAATGGCGCACGCCACACATCAAATACACCGGCGTGTATTACACTTAACTTTTTTTTTCGAACTATATAGGATAACTCTGTATCGCGCAATACAGGTTTTAATTCAACAGTCTTTTTATCTCTAACAGAACTGTCTAGATATTCATAATATTGTTTCATAGTCATTACTCCTTCTTTGAAAATTGCTCATTCTTCAACTTTGATTAATGAGATGAGTGTGTAATTTCTGCTTGAAGTTAAATGCATTTCACAAATTCCTTTGGAATACACAAAACTTGTTATCAACTTGTTCTTGATCGACGTTTTATCCCTCTCGACTTTTTTGTCCTTTTCGACCTTTTGTCCCTTTCGACCTTTTGTCCTTTTCGACCTTTAGACCCTTTCGACCTTTTGTCCTTTCGACTTTTTGTCCTTTCGACCTTCTGTTTCTTTCGACGTTTTGTCCTTTCGACCTTTTGTCTTTTCGACCTTTTGTCTTTCGACCTTTTGTCTTTCGACCTTTTTTCATAGATTCTGGGGAAGCTTCTGGAAAGGATTATTCTTAACCGGCTGATGCAGTTCACGGAGGGTGACACCGGCTTATCGGAAAAGCAGTTCGGATTCAGAAAAGGCAGATCGACGGTGAATGCAATCAGGACGGTCATTGAAGTTTCAGAGAGAGAGCGGCCAAGAAGAAGAGGCGCGGCAATCGGTTCTGCGTTGTAGTAACGATTGACGTAAAAAACGCTTTCAACAGTGCCAGCTGTACACGGTATACAGGTTCCTGACTACTTGTGTAGAATCCTTGATAGTTGCTTCCAGAACCGGATCCTGGTTTACGAAACAAATTCGGGGCAGAAGTCGATTAGGGTTACGGCGGGTGTTCCGCAAGGTTCCATACTAGGCCCAACGCTGTGGAATGTTATGTACAATGGAGTTCTAGAACTGAAGTTGCCCAAAGGCGTGAAGATCTTCGGATTCGCGGACGATGTCATCCTTACGATAACCGGAGAGTCGTTGGAAGAAGTAGAAATGCTGGTGGCGGAAACGACCGACGCAGTTGAAAACTGGATGAATGGAGTCAAGCTGCAGCTTGCACACCACAAAACAGAAGTGATGCTGGTTAGCTACTGCCGAGAGATCCAGCGGATGCAGATTACCGTAGGAGGGCACAACATACCGTTCGTGTGGGCTTTGAGGCATCTGGGAGTGATGATCGATGACCGGTTGAATTTCAACACCCATGTGGACTATTCCTGCGAAAAGGCGGCTAAAATGGTCAGTGCGTTTGCAAGCCGTTTAATGCCGAACATGGGTGGTCCTAAAAACAGCAGTAGACGTAGTAGACGTCTGGCAGCATTATCATCCTCGATACTGATGTACGGAGCTCCAGCCTGGGGAGCTGTGCTCAAGACGAAACGTAACCGCAAAAAGTTGAACAGCGTGTTTCGCCTAATGGCCGTTCGAGTCGCCTAGTGCGTACCGAACCATTTCGTCGGAGGCAGTCTGCGTTATCGCAGGGATGATTTCAATCTGCATAACCCTAGCAGAGGATATCGAGGGTGAGGATGTGTCGCGATGACGGTACGTGGAATGCGGCACGGAATGCGGAGTCGTGACGCAAATACTGTCAAAGCTGCAGCATCGATGGAGAAGGGACCAGCAAATAAGCGTCGGTTTGTAGGGAAATCCAGCACAGTGAGCAGTGTTTGATGTCGAGTCGTCGGGGCGCCAGCGAACCGGAAGTCTTATGCCAACCGGAATCGTTGGACCAACCTCGGCACTCGAACCGCCAACCTGCTGAAGAAAGAAGAAGGAAGTGCTTCGGATATGTAGGGCACCGCCAGTGCGGACGTCATCGGAAGTTTCCTTCACCGGAACTGGTTGACCACCTTCGACGCCGGGGAAAGCCAGGAGGATTTGAATGAGGAAGTTTATGGCACAACCGACGAGGGATCGATACAACGTAGCAGTGGATCTCAGCAAGCCAGTCGGCGAACTAGCCTAAGCTAGGGGCCGGAATTTTAGAAGAAGTGCATGAGCACAGGAACCTATGTGATGCTACGTGTCTTACTTGTCCGCTGGTACGAAGTTGAAAGTGACAGAAGGACTTACCACGAGGGCGAGCGTACTCATTACTGGAAATGGTCGTGTTCGTCATAAGACAGAGAGAAAAGCGCCTTATGCTATTTCAGGCGACCAAATGAAAGAATCGTGGGTTTTTTTTTATCAATTTCGCATGAAAGGCAGTCATGAAAGGATGTTGTGCTTAATTTTAAAATTAAAATTTCTAAGTTATTTCAATAGATATATTCGACGAATAGTGACTAGTCGATAAGTTAATCGTACTCCTTCAATTCACCGAGTTGAAAGTGGTAATAAACACAAAAATAAAGCAGATATTGCACACATTCATGCCCTATCACGGAACAAATGTTTTTTGAGATTTTCGTAGTATGCCATTCATCCTTCCCGTTTCTAAAGATATTGATTATTTTTTATTTATTCAGACTAAGGCCGAAGTGGCCTGTGCGGTATGTAAGAGTCTTCTCCATTCGGCTCGGTCCATGGCAACACGTCGCCAGCCACGCAGTCTACGGAGGGTCCGCAAGTCATCTTCCACCTGATCGATCCACCTTGCCCGCTGCGCACCTCGCCTTCTTGTGCCCGTCGGATCGTTGTCGAGAACCATTTTCACCGGGTTATTGTCCGACATTCTGGCTACGTGCCCGGCCCACCGCAGTCGTCCGATTTTCGCGGTGTGAACGATGGATGGTTCTCCCAACAGCTGATGCAACTCGTGGTTCATTCGCCTCCTCCATGTACCGTCCGCCATCTGCACCCTACCATAGATGGTACGCAGCACTTTCCTTTCGAAAACTCCGAGTGCGCGTTGGTCCTCCACGAGCATCGTCCAGGTCTCGTGTCCGTAGAGGACTACCGGTCTAATGAGCGTTTTGTGGCATGTGCATAACACATGTCATCATACCCTTTAATAATTTCTCACACTTTCAATCGATGTACAACGAACGCTCAAAGCCGTTCGTTGACATCAATGAAGTCTCAGCAATTTTAGTCCGAGACCTCAAATTGCAATGCACACATTTTTAGGGCCACTTACTAAGTTGTGCTGTCTCCAATGGCCTTCTCTAATTACACTGGCTTCGACTGTCTCCCGTAGGTAAAATTGTATTTGAGAATCGCTAATAAAATCATTATTGTTCTAACCATACATTGATCAACACATTATTTGTTCTTGGTGACACGGGTCCCAAAGTTCCACTACATGGCGACACGTGAGCAAGTGGCCGAATACGGCAGTCATTAAAACTAACAGGTGAAAAAACATAACAAAAGTGATCATAGCAGTGTGTCGAAAACAAACTTGAGAGTGGATCGTTAGTGTCCAAGACCAGTGAGGCGGCGGGGTCTGACGCCCCGTCGGCCACTATAAATTGTGGAGAAAAAAGCTTCCTTTCTCGTGCTAGTGATCGTGATTCGTGTGTGTAATGAAAAACGATTTTAATCTATTAATGGTAGTGTAATCAAATAGACCGCAGAAGATAAAGCTATCGAAAATGTTAAGCTGAAAAAAGGAAATCAGACATTAAAGATCGCGCGTTTAGTGGACAATACATTAAGAATTATAGCCAAAGATGTCATATGAAGTCGTCCCCGTGGTGATTGATCTATAAAGGGCTAAACGGCAACCTGGAGCGGCCCCAACAAAGGGCTATCCGGCAACCAGGAGCGGCCCCAACAGCACGTGAGTGCACGCATCGATGATATTTTAGTCAAGTGCTGAGGAAGTGTACCGAACAGTGCAAAGTGGTTTTGGGTTCATCAGATTCGCTGGCCCTAGACACACGGAAAACACGAGTGCCTTCGCGACGACATATGGGTCACCTGTGAATACTCTTATTGAGTGTCGGCGTCGCGGAGACGTCCAGCTGCCTGCGGAAGAATGAATTACTGCACGCAAGGAAGACCCGTGAAACCAGCGAGCACCCATGGAGAAAGTTTCTGGTAACTTGGAAATCGCTAGGATACCATACGCGTAATTTTAATAGATATGATAAGTATGTCTTCTTCTATCTTCTAACCGTCGAGCGACATTTTTATTACATAAAAAAATGCCTTCAAATGCTATTTGCTTGAAAATAACAAAATAAGTAAAACAATAATTTTAAAAACTGTTGGAAGTAATCAATAATTTACTATTTTATCATTTTAAAATCATAAAATGCCCACGTTTAAAATTTAATTTTTCTTGGGACTTTATCGCCAACATTTCTAAACCAAATTTAGCTAAAAAGAAAGTTTGCAAAAAAAACATATATTTATATATATTTAAATTTTCATAATAAAAAATGATCCCATGAATTTATACGTTTTGATACATTTAGTGCACTTATAAAAATCTACACTTTTGAGTTAAAGACGTATTCGTACATTTTAACATTTCTATTGTCAGTAATTTCACAATTGCAAAAATACTGTTTCTATTCAGATTTGACTATGTTATGTAAAAATATATTAACAGTTGAATTGATTTAATCTGCTACTGATTATTCACCAATAATGTTATTCCACATCCTATTATACATGTTTTGAATATCAATAAGAAAAAAGTGTTCCTCATAAGAACGGAAAGTCCAATTTTCAAAGAGCTATTCTATCCATACTAAGAGAATGGTTTCCATACCAACTCAATCCGTTGCCAGTGTGTACTTAAAAATGATGACCAAACTGTACTACAATATAATAAAACAAACCTGGCATAAGCAATGTATAATTTTCTGGCCTGAAAATGCATATATTTCCCCATCTTATATTTTCATTTGTTTTCAAAATGTGTAAACTTTTACACTCCTAATTTTTCTTTTCACCTTTGCATTTCTACATATAACGAAGTAAAAAACAGATTGTTTTTCCTTTTTTGGTAATTTCTTATTTCAACTTCTGGCTACGCAGTTTTAAAAAAATTGAAACAAGATTTTTATTTGTCCAACCTAGCGACACGGGCTTTGTGTCTTCTTGAGGGCAAAAATAATATGTTTATATTTCTCATAATATATAATTAAAATAAAATAATGAAATATGAAATATGTAACGAAAACATATACATAACTTTAATAAATCATAACACGTATGAAAAATATTTACAATAATCCAAAACCAAAACAAACAAAAAAATACACAGGGTAACTGCTCCGGTCCTTTATCTCATAGCTCCCATGTTGCAAATAATTAGCAAAAAGAAGTTATTTATATAACTAATTGTTTCCTAATACTCCCTTATAATCTTTTTATACATTATTACATATTTAGGTTTGCAGCACTTGGCTGAAACATCTTTTTATACTAATGTCTATTTGAGTGATTTTTTCTTTCTAATAATAAACTCATCACTTAATTAATCACTTTTAAAAATATATGTACCTATTTCTAAATACTTTTCACTACACCTTTCCCTTGGTTTTTTAAGTTTTTTTCAATAGTTTTTACTCAATGCTGTTATCAATTATACATTCAAATTAAAGTAACAAAACCCTTTCAAGATATATATATATATAATGATTTATTGTTTTACTAAACAATTTTTTTCATAAAGATAATTTTTAATAATTTTTCATTAGCATTGCAGTGATAAAAAAAAATTAAAAAACATTGGACTAAATCTTTCAATCCAAAATGGGATAAATTAGTATCCATCTTATTAAACATATTACACATTCAAATAAAATTCTTAACTACAAAAATTATCTACAATACTCTACAAATATAACAAATAATGATTCGTACGAATCATCATAACTCTAAACAAAATTAATAACAAAAATCTCAATTTCAGTAAAATAAAGATGAAATTATTTCAGCGTTTTGCATAGAACAATTCGATAGTATTCTAATAATTTTTAATCATTTTCCCTTCTTCCTTAAAAATGTAAAGACCAATAAAACTTTCAATTTAATTCTTTTGCTTTTGCATCATATCAGAATATCGCTCAAAATTTTAATCTTTTTTTTTTCAGTAGAACAAAAAAATATATACGAGAAAGACAAAAATAGTTTCAAACAAAACATGATAAGTGTACTAAGTACATTTGCGAAAGCTACCTTTCTTAATTTTAATTTCAATCAAACTTTAATTCTAAAAAAATAACAAGAGAAATTGTTAATCTGAACAACAGCGTGATAAAATGATGATTGATAACTTAGTGACTGTGGTGTTGTGAGAGTAATATGAAAATAAATATAAAAAAACAATATCAATTTTAAAATAAATATTTGAATAAAAATAAATTATAGATTTAAACAACAAAATATTTAATAGAAATAATATGAACCAAAATAAAACAAATCAGAGGAAGTGACTCAAACAAAAAAAATATATATATATATATATTGATGCATAACGTAAATTATATCACCTTTATTATTATTATTATTATTCTCATAATTATTGCAAATTTCAGCCCGAAGCGGGTTCATCTCGTTTATATGTCATTTTATTATTATCGATGCACATTCATAATACATTTCATCTAACCTTTCTATTGCATTATCTATTATATCCTATAAACTCATGGGTGAAAAGGCTAAAAATCCCCAGAAATTCGAAAACAAAATCAAAAACTCGTTAAGTCTTCTTATGGGTTTTGACTCAACCCTTGGGCGAATAGGCTTAAAATCCCCAGAAGGTTGTTAGAATTAGTAAATACAATATTTATATTCTCCTTAGCTATGCGAAAAGGCTTAAAATCCATAGCAAGGAATGCCTGGGTGCTTAAGAAGAGTAGAAAAAAGGGTTTGCAGGCCTGCACCCACTTATATATATATTAATGAATTTTTAATATTGCCCCAGATGCCCGGATCAAAAGGATACCGGATGCCCGGAAGAAGTAATGGCCAAGCTCTAATGTTTGAAGCCTAAATTTATTTGAAAAGCGACCAGATTAGTCTGCGCACGCTATTTTTTTTATTATTACCCGGATGCCTGCCTCAATGAAGAGCAGAAGGACGTCATAGAGTGTAGGAAAATTTATTTATTGGCAAAAGTAATTTTGTTACTGATAACGTGTTATAAAACAAATTTAAATGTCCTTGTATATTTATTAACTATGATTGAATTCGGACACATCTGTCCTTAATTATATTATTTTGTTCATAACAAAATAAATCTTTCTATTGTATATTTCGTAAGACGTTACGAATTCTACAGAAGAAATAAAAATTAAATAAAATTAATGAGAACCTTCCTAATCCTAATGATTATGATATACGTCGATTGAATTCCTCCAGATGCTTCATAAAAACTCATATTGAGACGCTTAAATTGATTTAATTACCAGTTCAATTCTTTAAAAACAAGAAAATGTTGTTCATTGCAACATTCAAACACAGAAGCCTGATCAACTTCATGTGTACGAAGCAGTTACAAATGGAAAAGCATTTCTCTTATCTTATTTCAGACTTATATATAATTATATAGAAGCCAAAATGTCTACGTATAGGACTATTAGCATTGACGTTGATTCCAAATTATTAATAGCCTTCTCCAAATCATTAGATAAATGCAAAGAATAATATTTTTGTTCTGAATAATCCAGTTACCAGTTTGAATAATTACAGTTACCAGGTGATAATGATGATGTTTTTAACTACACCCAACAAATAAAAAAAAAAATACTTTGCTTCAAAACATACACATATAAAGTAGCTTGCAATTCAAACAAATGACATATTTTTTTTTCATACATTGAAAAAAAAAACCCAAATCAAAACGACTTTACAATACTTAGGAAGACTGCTATAATAATTTTTAAAAACCCAATTGAAGTCTTAAATGAAACAGTAATCAAAAACATCATTAAGCAATAGCGTGAATGGCTTTGATTCTCTTGTTCCTTTTGTAACACAACACCAAACATTCAACAAAACTTATTTGAATTGAAACTTAAACGTTATTTGAATTTAGCAATAAGTACCATTGTACAATCTAGATTTATATCAAATAGAATTAAAATTTAAATAAAAGTAGTACACAAAAATATTATAAAAACTTCACAAACAGAAAAAAAATCAAGAAAACAAATATAATGAAAAAAAATGAGATGTCAATCTGATTCAGCTAGTATCTACATTACTAAGGTTGTTACAATTTTGTGGAAAAAATTGCCTAAGGGGGAGGAATGATAGATCATAGAAGTTCCCTTCTATATATAGTTAACTAATGCATAATTTGTTTTCATAAAATATATTTTAATCAAACATGGTTTTGCTATTGATATTCTGTACCCATACTTTTGTGAGAGATAATCGAAGCCATTCATTTCCATAGGGGGATGGTGTGGCATGTGCATAACACATGTCATCATACCCTTTAATAATTTCTCACACTTTCAATCGATGTACAACGAACGCTCAAAGCCGTTCGTTGACATCAATGAAGTCTCAGCAATTTTAGTCCGAGACCTCAAATTGCAATGCACACATTTTTAGTGCCACTTACTAAGTTGTGCTGTCTCCAATGGCCTTCTCTAATTACACTGGCTTCGACTGTCTCCCGTAGGTAAAATTGTATTTGAGAATCGCTAATAAAATCATTATTGTTCTAACCATACATTGATCAACACATTATTTGTTCTTGGTGACACGGGTCCCAAAGTTCCACTACAGTTTTGTAGATGGTCAGTTTGGTACGGCGGCGAACTCTATTCGATCGAAGCGTCTTGCGGAGTCCAAAGTATGCACGATTTCCAGCCACTATACGCCTCCGAATTTCTCTGCTGGTATCATTTTCGGCAGTCACCAGTGAGCCCAAGTACACAAATTCTTCTACCACCTCGATTTCATCACCACCGATGCCAACTCGCGGTGGGTGGCTCACATTGTCTTCTCTTGAACCTCTTCCTATCATGTACTTCGTCTTCGACGTGTTGATGACTAGTCCAATCCGCTTGGCTTCCCTCTTCAGTCTGATGTAGGCTTCCTCCATCTTCTCAAAGTTACGTGCCATAATATCTATGTCGTCGGCGAAGCCAAATAGCTGGACGAACTTATTGAAAATTGTGCCACTCGTGTTAATCCCTGCTCTTCGTATTACCCCTTCCAAAGCGATGTTGAATAGCAGACACGAAAGACCATCACCTTGCCGTAACCCTCTGCGCGTTTCGAAGGGACTCGAGAATGCCCCTGAAACTCGAACTACGCACATCACCCGATCCATCGTCGCTTTGATCACCCGTGTCAGTTTATCCGGAAATCCGTTTTCGTGCATTAGCTGCCATAGCTGGTCCCGATCGATTGTATCATATGCGGCTTTGAAGTCGATGAATAGATGATGTGTGGGCACGTTGTATTCGCGGCACTTCTGCAGTACTTGGCGAATGGCGAACACCTGGTCCGTGGTGGAGCGTTCGCCCATAAAACCCGCCTGGTACTGCCCCACGAACTCCCTTGCAATTGGTGCTAATCGACGGCATAAAATTTGGGAGAGTACCTTGTAGGCGGCGTTCAGCAATGTGATTGCGCGGTAGTTGCTACAATCCAGCTTATCGCCCTTTGTAGATGGGACACACGACACCTTCCATCCACTCCTGCGGCAAAACTTCCTCCTCCCAAATCTTGGTAATGACCCAGTGCAGCGCTCTAGCCAGTGCCTCACCACCGTGTTTAAATAGCTCTCCTGGTAGTTGGTCAACCCCAGGGGCTTTGTTGTTCTTCAGCCGGCCAATCTCCTCCTGGATTTCCTGGAGATCCGGGGCCGGTAGAATTATGTCCTGCGCGCGTTCCCCTAGGTCCATCACCATACCGCCATCTTCGTCTGCCACATCGCCATTCAGGTGCTCTTCGTAGTGCTGCTGCCACCTTTGGATCACCTCACGCTCGTTCGTAAGAAGGTTCCCGTTTATGTCCTTGCACATATCAGGCTGTGGCACGTGGCCCTTACGTGAACGGTTCAACTTCTCATAGAACTTTCGTGTGTTATTAGTGCGGTACAGTTGCTCCGTCTCTTCACGGTCTCGATCTTCCTGCTGACGCTTTTTCCTCCGGAAAATCGAGTTTTGTCTGTTCCGCGCCTGTTTATATCGTGCCTCATTCGCCCTCGTGCGGTGTTGCAGCAATCTCGCCCATGCTGCATTCTTCTCTTCTACTAACTGCTCACATTCGCCGTCATACCAGTCGTTTCTCCGATCCGATCCAAGTGCAGCGGTTGCGGTGCTACCAATGGCGGATCGAATATCTCCAGCCATCTTCAAGAGACGCTGCGCCTAGCTGCTCTTCCGTTGGGAGTGCCACTTCCAGCTGCTGCGCGTATTCTTGGGCTAGTCTACCGTCTTGTAGCCGCCCAATATTAAGCCGCGGCGTCCGACTTCGACGCGTGTTGTACACCGTCGAGAGTTTTGAGCGCAGGCAAACTGCAACGAGGTAGTGGTCGGATTCAATATTCGCACTGCGGTAAGTGCGGACGTTCGTGATGTCGGAGAAGAATTTACCGTCGATTAGAACGTGGTCGATTTGGTTTTCCGTTTCTTGGTTAGGTGATCTCCATGTGGCCTTGTGGATATTTTTGCGGGGAAAGAAGGTGCTTCGGACTACCATTCCGCGGGAGGCTGCGAAGTTTATGCATCGTTGGCCGTTGTCATTCGATACGGTGTGCAGACTATCCGGTCCGATGACCGGTCTATACATTTCCTCCCTTCCTACCTGCGCGTTCATGTCACCGATGACGATTTTGACGTCCCGCAGTGGGCATCCATCGTATGTCTGCTCCAGCTGTGCGTAGAACGCTTCTTTCTCGTCGTCGGGTCTCCCTTCGTGTGGGCAGTGCACGTTGATGATGCTATAGTTGAAGAAACGGCCTTTAATCCTCAGCATGCACATCCTTGCGTTGATTGGCTGCCACCCAATCACGCGTTGGCGCATCTTACCCAGCACTATGAAGCCGGTTCCCAGCTCGTTGGTGGTGCCACAGCTTTGGTAGAAGATAGCCGCCCGATGCCCGCTTTTCCACACTTTCTGTCCTGTCCAGCAAATCTCCTGCAGCGCCACGACGTCGAAGTTGGAAGGATGTAATTCATCGTAGATCATCCTGTCGCAACCTGCGAAACCTAGCGACTTGCAGTTCCATGTTCCAAGCTTCCAATCGTGATCCTTTATTCGTCGCCTAGGTCTTTGCCGATTATATCGAGTCGCATTATCTCTTATATTGTTCGTAATTATTGGTTTTCCAGGCGGCTTATTGGGCCTGCGCAAACCTCCTGTCTCGCCGGAGGGCCGTCGTGTCAGGGCTGTTTAGCGTCCCACCTAACACCAGGACTTGGGCTTGTGCGCTTTGAGCGGCACACGGTCGCTTTGGCGGAGCCTACTTGCGGATACATGCAGCTTTTTATAGAGGTTTAACAGGGCCCACTGTCAAACCCCACCACATCCTAGGCAGGCGCCACAACTCGCAGATGGCCTGGGGAGGGATCGTCAAGCCCTTGGACAAAGTCCCTGCTGCCCCCGATATTGAACGGGGCAGAAATAGAAATATCGCGTGACATATCTCATTGAAAATGAGAAATTGCAGTACTGAGCGTACTGCGATGGCACTCGTGAAAAGTGTCGAACACGCAGTAGTGAGTAGCTAGTATTCAGTTTGTTGTACATTACATTGTAAGAGCTCTTTCACACCCACACAACAACCACTTCTAGACTGCTTTTTGAATAGGTCGTATGTACCAAAATAAGACAATTTGAGTTGATTACATCATTCAATAGAGAATTTACAGTTCCTTTTGTGTAATAAAAATGATTTCGATATTTTAATATTTTTTTGAAATATTATTCCGAAATGATTCGACGTATCCGACGAACCCTTACGAACGACGAAAATCGATTATTCGACCTCTTGTCACAAAAAGCCTTTTCAACTAAAAATGATTAAATTTAAAATTCATTGCATACGACCTTCTGTCAAAAAAGGTCGCATGTACTGAAAGTGTCAAAATAAAAATAAATGCACATAAGACTCTTTGTGGTCAGCCTATAAATTTGAATATTAGCTTAATTTTAAGTTATTTTTGTACTTAAGTGTATGGAATACCATGTGAGGTAAGTAAATCTAACTCTAAGTGAATTCTTCGCTCTTTTCTATCAATATTTCCAAGATTTTTTGTAAATTTTCAGGTGCTGCGTATCGGTTGAGTATTTTATGTGCTCGTTCCAAATGTAATGAAGGTATATGCTAATTTATACGATTCCACTCCGTCTTCGTGTTGGCCTACAAACAGACCACTGAATACTACGTGTAGATTCCATCAGATAATCCCGATTCATGGAACGAGAATGTCTAGTGAACTTCGAAAAGCTTTTGTTCCCTGCTTGCTTATCAGATGGACATAGACAATGTTCCGAAACTCTTTGAATTGGATACTCTCGACATTTGATGACATCATGGGTATAGTGTCCGAGGCCGCCGAATCGGCCATGAGAATTACCTACGATACTTTAAAGAAAAAATGACTGTTCGTCACTAAAATCGTCACAAGCAACTACAGGTAGTGGCCATTGGGGGGGTTTTGGACATAAAACTCCCCCAAAGACAACATTTTCAGAACAAATTTTTTTTTCGAAAAGAAAAATGTTCGGAAAGGCCCCCCTCCCCAGACCAATTTTCTGGCTAACCAAAGACTACAGGATACTATTAGTATAATATCATGGTGTACATCGTGAAATAAACTGTTATAGAAATGGTGCATGAATGTGAAAATAAATATATAATATATGTATATAATGAGGATTAATGTATATTTTTTTTTATACCACGATGATTCAGCCAACGTTCCTAAACTATTTACTGTAATGCTTCAATGTGTATGTATCTGAGTTGAAAACAAATTATGTCTCGTAAACGTGACTTTATGACATACATCGTCAAATAAAGGTTTTGAATAATGAATAAGGTAAATCCAAGGGTAAATCTTGTTGAGCGGAGTTATCTATGAATCTGATTAGATACGTAGGTTTATTCGATAAATCACATATAACATTAATGTAATTCAATGGGAGAGAAAATCTTATATCATTAAATAAACGGCATAATGTTAGATATCCATTAAGCATTTTGAGAGCTTTTAGGCATAGGATTACCAATCAGAGAATTGTAAGTTTGATTCTCAGTCCGGTATAATATATTTTCGGATGAGAGACGACTTCCTTGACCTACGTGTATTGTATACATAGTGCACGCCACACAGCAACAAAGTCATGTATAATAGTAGGCATAGAATATCCTTCGCTTAACATCTGTAAATGTTGATGTAAAAGTGTAAAAGCAGACCATGTTCCAAATGGAATGTAGAGCCATTAAAGGCGAAGAATTCAAAATTGGGTGTAATAATTTAAACTGTAGACTATCACCATGTGTATAAATACCACGAAATACAATGGATCGGCAACAAAAATAGCAGGATATCACCGTTAGTTCGTACACTTTATGTTTAATACTGCTTATTTCGTTAATGGTCTGCAGCATTCCGTTCAAAACTTTATATTAAGGACTTGGGATAAGGACAGGCATTCGTATCATGGTAGAGGATAACAGAACATAATTTCAAAGCTATCTTTGTTAAACACAATATTGTACGTTTACTTGCTAGGTGGACACGGTCGGTTAGAGTAGCCGTTCCACCAAGTGTTCGTTAAATTAGTCGCTGCGACTGTAATATTGAAGAATTGATTTCATTTGATTAAATATTTGTAATCATTAAAATTAAGTTTTATAAGACATTAACATTGCCGTTCCCCTCGATTTTTTGCGCTTACTCTGAGTAGCCGTAAAAGTAATGGGGAAAATCTTGATAGCGAGTAAATCCACAATAGTTGGCATTGTATTAAAATTTAAAGTTGTATACCGTAGTACGAATACCACAGATCATATGTAATAAGCTTCAGAGCGACAATGCTGGGCAATGTAGTGCCAATAAGTGTTGTTCCGGTTATTCGATTAAATTTGTAAAGGCTAGTTATATAAAAAAGAATAATTTATTGCTACTGAATAATGCATATTTACACGTGATTGCATTAGTGAATTTCAGTTAAATTAAGCAGATCAGTATTCAATGTCTTGCTGGTAGGGGCTGGTAATATTGTGGTGTACCACTGATCACACAATCTTGCATGTTTTTCTCCTCCAGGTGTAAGTAAGGCAACATGCCTATTTTATTTTTTATTATTCCGGAATTATTGGGTAGATGCTATTCAGGTGCGTTCTAATCTCGGCTCTAATTGAGAAGAGCCTGAAACAAAAAGCAAAAAAAAAACTTTGAACATCGATTACTCTGTTTCATGAAAATGACACATCGGACCTATTCAAAAAGCAGTCTAGACTTATGGTTGTGAAGAAAGTGGGACAAGGCTAAACGTGAACAATTCAGCAAGCGGTGTCGTTATTCACAGTTATACCACGCTAAAGCAGACCCCACACGACGGAAAAAGTTTGACAAACTCTTGATTATTGAAGAAAAAGATTGATCGTGTGAGTGCGAACCCAAAATATTGAAGTAAATATTGAGGGAAATCAGAAAAGTTTGATATTCTTTTCAATATTTCCCCTCATCTCCCCCCGCAGTTTGCCCACAGGAGTAGATGACGGTTGAGTGTGTGCGTGTTTTGTGCGTTATACCGCTATTTGATTCATATTAGTTTAAGAAAAAATTGAGTTTTTCTTCAGCTACGGCCATGCCGGCTAATCAGTGAAAATATTGAAGAAAAGTTTGATGAAAAGTTTGACGAAAAAAGTATTGTCAATATATGCCTCGTGTAAGGTCTGCTTAAGAGTGAAATCAGTAGTGATTCAGTTTGGTTGCAAATTTTCGAATACTATTCTAGTTTGAATATGAGCCAAAATAGAACAAACTCACAGGCTTCCACAGCAGTGTTCTATTCATGTTTGATTTTTTTCCATTAAATGAAATGATTATGTTGCTGCTGAGGAAGGTGCGGTAAATGCAAAGTGGATTGATCCGTATATAAAATGACGCATTCATACACCAAAACAATTGAAAAATATTTGAATCTCGTGATTCATTCGTGGTTCAAATCTGCAGAAAATAGAACTGAGCGGTATAACAGTTTTAAGCTTTTGAATCTCGACTGTTATAAAAAAAACCCAGATTAATCCACCTAGCGGTGATGGTGCCTTTCTCGTTCGTTCAAAAGGTTTGTAAAAATCTCAAACAACACCAATATGTGGATAGGTCTTATTTTTCATATTTGTTTATATGCATAAAAAAAATTCTCGCCAAACGCAATTGTGTCAAACAAATCGGATGAGCATAAGAGCAAAAAATGGTATTTCATTTTGTAGTTTTAAAATTAGTATTTTCGCCATAACTTTTGAATCAATTGTACGATCCGGCCAAGTTTCTATAGGAAACAATGGGACAAGATTCTGCGTCGAATGCAATCTGTTGCGAGCGACCTGAGAAGCACACATTTGCACATCAATTACAGTAACTTATATATGACCGGATTCAGTCACAATATGGTTACTGTAACCAGATTTGTTGAACTTGTGTTGCTTGGGGAATAGATGAAGTCTAAGTGCTAAAAAAATGAGCTAGACTTTTTTGAACTCTTTTTCACAATAAATAGTAATTTGACCATAACATCTAAGCCCATAGTCCGATCTGGCCAATTTTCAATATGAGAATATGAGACATTCTGCGAATGCAATTTAATGCGAGCAAATCGGTTGAGGAAAAGTGCCTGAAAAATGAGTGAGTTTTTTTAGCGATTTTTTCGTATGAATTTGTATTTTGGCCATAACTTGCGATCCCATAGTTCGATCTCGTCAATTTCAAATAGGAAACAATGGGACAGGATTCTGCGTCGAATACATTTTATTGCGAGCAAATCATAGTCCGATCTGGCCAATTTCAAATAGGAAATAATGGGACAGGATTCTGCGTCGAATGCAACTTATTGCGAGCAAATCGGTTGAGGATAAGTGCCCGAAAAATGATTGACATTTTTTACGCGATTTTTTCGTATGAATTTGTATTTTGGCCATAACTTTCGATCTCATAGTCCTATGTGGCCAATTTCAAATAGGAAACAATGGGACAGGATTCTGCGTCGAATGCAACTTGTTGCGAGCAAATCGGTTGAGGATAAGTGCCCGAAAAATGAGTGACATTTTTTGAGTAGTTTTGCGCACACACACACACATACACACACACACACACACACACACACACACACACACACACACACACACACACACACACACACACACACACACACACACACACACACAGACATCACCTCAATTCGTCGAACTGAGTCAATTAGTATATAACACTATGGGTCTCCGGGCCTTCTATAAAAAGTTTGTTTTTGGAGCGATCATATAGCCTTTACCGTATACTTAGTATACGAGAAAGGCAAAAACTCTTGAGCCACTGCTGGGAAAGTGCATGATTCAGATTTCATATTCAAACTGACAACCCCGAACGATTTGAATCACTGCTGATTTTACTCTAAATGTTTAATATCTAACAATTCTTTCAGAAGTAATCAAGGCCCAAGCAGTGCTCAACTGGAAACATCAAACAATGAATCATCAAGAGCTACGGAATAACCTGCACCGCGTACTCGATTGAATCGTGAGAGAAGAAAGCCTAAACATCTGAATGATTATTCTGTACAGTCAAACCTCCATGAGACGATATTAAAGGGACCATCGACTTTTGGAAAATTCGAGATTTGAAATATAAAACCCACGACCTTCCTTCTGCCAAGCTCCCGTATGAAGGGGGAGGGAAGGTCGTGTGATATGTGCCATCACAAATATTGCCCTCCGCTCGCTTTCAAATCGACTTCTATAAAAATATTATTCATGCCTGCCGTATCCTAACGGAACTATCAATTCTATACTTTCGCCTCTAATTCTATCATGAACATGTGCGTCTAAGTTTGGAAGATGATATTAGCATTTCCATATCATAATAAAAGATCACTTACCGTCTAACCACCAATAATTGTACTTGGCGTGTTTTTCTTAGTACTCATATCAACATTAGGAACATTAACATTTTCAAGCGCATTTTTGAAGCGTGCGAAAGAAAAATCTGTTATTTTAATACTAAATGAATTCAGATTTTTTTCAGTTTTCGTTTTGGTGTGCCGATGATTTTCCAATACTTTTTGCTGTGAAGTCTATTTTGGCAGCATAAAAACAGTTTTAGCCATTCTAGATCATATTGCCCTATTGTGGCTTGTTGCACGATAAATTCCTATCCAATGAAACATAGCGAATGACATTATTTGGGAGAAGGCAGTGCTGTTATGCACAGGAGAAATTGGCATTGGATGGCACTAATGTAGAGCTATTTCTGATCAATCCGTGCTAACGCTGGTGATGCAATTATTATTCCATTGTTATGAGTTTCAAGTTATTCGCTGATGTGATCCGTGCTTTAATTGCTGGTATGAAGCTATTTACGTGACAATGCAAAGTTATCCTATAGGATCTACTCGTTTGAATTTTCGAAAAATGGCAAATGGTGACTGCCGCATCGCTTGACTAGGTATATGCGCGTAGTTGATCTCGTTCGTAACAAATTTAGATTAGTCTCTGCTGTTATTCCTGTTCAGTTCGCTTAATTGTTGTCGGTCGACTGATGCGTGAATAGTAGATGTTGAATACAAACTAATTTCTATCACATTGTAATACATTGTCGAAAATTTAACGTTAAGTTAACTTAACCGCCTCTCATCAAGTAGTGTGTTTTGCCGTCGGTTATCAACCACTTTATTACGCTATGTAAAAAATAGAGAATACATATTGAGACTAACACAGATACATTTCATGTTTAAATTAATTAAATAAGTAATGTTCTCAGTCAGGACAATAGTTTGTATCTTTATCAATGTCAAAAATTGAAACTTACTCAAAAATTCAATTATTAAAAATAGGGAGCTCTTTGTCCAATTCTGCTGCCTTACGGAACAACAAAATCTTGGTGAGTCCAATACAAATACCCACATAACCTTGCTGGGACACATCTCACATTTTATCACCATTTTCCATTACCATTTTCCATAAATCATGAAGCGTTCCTTCTTGAACAATTTCATTCTCGAAGCCGTGCCCCTTCCACGCGTGACGTATCTTCTTCAAACAATTTCTTTCAAGATGATGAGGATGATCATCATCCTGGCATCCTTACCGGTAGGTACTACAGCCACCCGGTGGTGGTGGTACCATCTGTGGGCCCGCTTCCCAGCGATGGAGCATTGCTGGTGGGAGGGCTTTGCGAAGAAGCGCGAACAATAATAGTCATAATAATAATCATAAATAAGACAACGCAGCGAAGGGACGCCGGACGAGGATTCACAATTGTTGCTGTTGAAGTTGAATCGTTCGGCACAACACAAAAGAACGGAAGTTTTCTGCTCTCAGAACGGACCCGTCCATATGAAATGGCAGTACCTACAAGCGCGTTCAGTCGTTACCTACGCCAGGCAACGCGGAGCTAAAAACATCACCCGCACGACCATACATCTACCTTTCTTCGAATCAATATTTGGATTTTGGAGGCAGCAATAGACTTTGATGTTTAGGATTGAGCCCTCGCCGCTTGGAGTTTTCGTAATGCACTTTTTTTCTATTATTAGTTGCAAGCTTTTTTCACGAGCGAGGCACTGAATGAAGCGGTATCTAAAATGTATCCACCTAGCGATGATGATATCTCTTTCTTTTCCACCATTTGAACGATTTCCACATTCTGATTTTTTTCGAACCAGTGCCGGGAATGGGACTCCTGACGAAAATACCTGTCGTTGCCCTTCATTGGCTTCAGGAAGAAAAAAATGCGCACGAGATAAGAGCACCAAGTTTATTGCAATATTGATCAACGAGAGCGTGCTTGACCGCGTCTACCCGCTTCCAGGCTGACCCCTGCACCCGGAGCATGACCGGTCAATGATGGTGCGTCGGTCGCGGCGGTGCGCTCTTTCATCGTTCGTCAATGGCACTCGGAAAACCTCTCGAGCAGGTCTCGATTGTAAAATTAAGCGGTTTTCGCGAAATCAATAAAAATGTTTTGTTACGTTTTTTTATCGCTATGAACAGGTATGACTTTGCGATAAAAAAAGATTTGAGATAATTAAATTTTATGTTGGAACATTCCATTAGACAACAGTAGCCGGGTGTGGGTTTTGTGATGCACGCAACGCGTTGGAGTGTTCGCAAAACGCAAAACAGTTCGTACTAGTTTTCGGAAAATTTCGTTTCAGGTTGTTCAAAACGAAAATCCTAGAGGTTTATCAACGTTGAACTAATTATAAATTTTGATTATTTCCAAATTTTCCGAAGCAAAAATTTCAGAACCAGCCGATTGATGTAATGTGCGGGCCTACCAAATTGTAATCGCTTGGCGACAACAGAAAGTTGCCATTGGTGGCGAAATCAAAATCGTGTGTTCAAGGGAGACGATGCAATTAATTATTCGAATGTATAGCGACTATAGCGTTTCAGAGACAAAACATGAAGTAGCTGATGTAGGCGTCGGGTAGCAGCCGAATAAAATATTCTCACATGACACACTGCACCTAAATATTTTACTTAGTTTACGTCAGGCGGTCAATAATTCAATAATATTCCTACTGCTGTCTTCGTTGACTTCGTCCTCTCGATCTCGATCAGAACTCGCACGTCGACCAACGATTTGGATGTACAGCCGAACATTTGGATGTTCTAACATTGCCGTAGTATAGGATCTTACCAATACATTCGACTTTAGGACGGAGAAGACAAGGTGCAGCAAACTGAAGGGATACTTAACTTGTGAGGCGACCATGATGTTCCCTCCCATCCAACATCGTCTGTGTTGCTGGCACCTCAAACGGCTGAAGATTTAATTCTACACAGTTAGTCTTGAGGGGTTTGACCGCGGCTTCCCAGCTATCCCCGAAGTGCGGTGACCTTGGAGGTATGGAAGAGAATTGGATGCCCTGAGTTGAACGCTAACGTCTGGTTCTGGTGGGATTTAAACAGTTGTACAAGTACCGCCGTCGCACAGTGGGACCATCCCAAAAAAGACGGTCATAAATGTTAGAAGTGAATAAAATGGTCTAGCAGGCCACATATTGTGATTTTTCATTGAATAGATGGTTCCTCTTCTCGGCATCAACGATCCGTGAGCTAAAGTACAACTATCGCAGCGAGAGGTGGGGCACCAGTCGTCGCAAGCACGCTATAGTTCTCTAAGACAACGTGCTTGCACCAAGTGGTGTCCATCAAATATCAATGGCTGGCGCCGCCAATGTAGAGTTCTCATTCTCTGAGCATTTCCACAGGTATTTAATTACCGATTTCAGCCGCCTCACCGCAATGCTAAGGAAAAATTTATTTTATTGTTAGAAATTGTAAACATATGGAATAGGTTTTGTTTCGTCCTTAACCATGACTTGATAGTTTATCCTACTTTCATTATCAATATTTTCAAAATCTCAGAGCGCAGAAGCCTGAAGAACTAATGATCACGTGGGATTTCCTTAACAACAGTATGCGTGAGACAAGAACAAATTGTGCTAGGGAGGCGTACACATATTACGTAAGCACTTATGAGGGGGGGGGGGGTGGCTTCTGTCATTTTCTTACGCACCATGTAAATAAAAAACATTTGTTTGAAAGAAATCTTTCATGAGGGAGGGGGAGTCGAAAACCCCAGAAAAAAATGCTCACGTAATAAGTGTACGACCCCTAGACTATTTTAAGCTGATGTCACACCATAGCATTGGGGCAAATGAGAAGTAAAAAGAGAAATAAAAACAAATTGTGCGTTGCTGCACTTATCAAAATGATTGGCAAGACCGAAAGGACCACCGTCAGTAAAACCGAAATAACTGAGCGGGCGGAGGGTGGCGGAACCTAATTTCTTCAGGATTGGATTCCTGACAAAAAAATGAAGCTACAGTGTGAATTTCGTTGATGGGTACCGATAGGTACCTTTTTGAATTTTACAAGGAATACAGCAAGAAGATAATACAATAATAATTTTATACATAATAAAGACCGAGTACTTTCTGCGCGATCAAAATTAATTTACGAACGTTTAAGCGTGGCTTTATTAGTTTTAAGGCTACACTTTGTAATGGTGCCAAATATAATAGGTTTGGGCGATGTATACTTTGTGGCCAACATAATGAACAGTAAGATAAATGTTACAAGATTTAATAGAATTAAAAATCGACAACATGCTCAACTTGTATTAACTGCAAAGGTAAGATCCACCCAAATAAAATGACTCAAAACTATGTTTAGATCATCGTCAAGTATTCTACTAACAACCCATGACTCAAGTTATCAATTTGGATCATTTTGAAAAAATGGTTTTTGACCGTCTTTTTGAAGATTGGTCCTTCTGTGCGTCGGGGGTGACAATGGGTCAAATGGGGGTGAGAATGGGTCACTGTTTCAACTACATAGAATACTTGTGGAATAGATTTCAGGACAAGGAAACTAAATTATAAGAGACCCTTTTGAACGGTTTTGTTATCCGACCTCCAGACTGTCGATGAGGGGCGCTGACCCATTATCACCCCCCAGACCCATTGTCACCCCCGATGACGGTATTCGTTAAGTATTCGACGAGCTCCGACGAAATTGGTAGCGTTATCGCAATAAATGTTTTTTGGTACTTCCCGACGTGTTGCAAATCTTTTTAATGACGCTATGAACGATTCAGTAGAAAGGTTGCATCCTAACTCAAGATGTACTGTTTTGGTTGATAGGCAGACGAATACTGCCACAAATATCTGCAGCGAGGCAGCCTTCCGCGATGGCTGGCGAAGGTGAAATAGATCGCAAAAATCTATTCCAGTGTTCAGGAACGGAAATGTTAGTGATACTCGCACGGAAGGAAGATCTGCCTTGTACTGGGTAGGGTGACGCATTCATGAGTGACTTTTCGCACGAGATCACGTGAGCGGAGAGTCCAGAATTTTGACCGAACAATGGCGCTGAGTAGTGTTGGCCCCGCATGTAGTCGACTAAGATGGGTGTTTGTTCTTAAGGAGCATTGGCTGGTTTTGAACGTACGGTATAGCTGCATTATTGAGCCGACCTCGTATGCGAAGAACACCATCAATGAGTACGGGGGAGAGACCCTTCAACATAGTCGATTGCTTCACTTGACCGGTTGTGCGGATCGGATGCAACTCCTCGACAAAAGATTCTTGTATGGCGGGTTTAACAAGACTGACTAACGCTTCCTCGAGTTCAACAGTTGACAGCGGTCCAGCGGCCAGGTCCCGCTACGACATTATATGATCACTTCGATCATTATCAGTTCCAGGAAAAACTGTCATTTTTCTATAAACAATGGAAAGAAGCAGGATCATACAACAAGACACAACGTCTTGTTGTATGATTCTGCTTCCTTGCATTGTTGAAGAATCTGCGCATATGGCCGACCATGCGAACTAGGTCCGATAGGGAAGATTTCTTCGCTTCAAACGACTGTAGGAAACGAAAATTACAGTTTTTCCAGGAGTTGATTATGATCAAAGTAATCATCTAATGTCGTAACGGGACCTGGCCAAAATCTGTTCGCCTGTTGCAACCATTGAGGTCCTTGCCAGCATAGCGAGTATTCAATGAGCTCCTTCGCTGACATCTGATTTTTTTATGGTACCTGACATATTTTTTTAATTCGGAGTTTTTGGTAAAACATTCTAAAGTAGAGAGATCTTCTCAATAAATTAGATGATTTCATTGCATTTTATGATATAATGCAATCCCGCTCTTCCGCGAGAGGTAATGGTCGCTAGTTGGCATGTGGTAATGGTAATGGCCGCTAGTTGGCCTGTGAGCTGATATCTGATTTGACGTTTATGGAGGTCAACTGCTCCTACCGTGCCGTGCGTTTTGATCAATATAGTAAATAAGAAGGCGTGAATCCACTGCATCAGCACCTTCTTATTTACCACATTGGTCGAAATGTATATGAAAAATAAATCTTCAGCCGTTCGAGGTGCCAGTACCACAGGCGATGTCAGATGGGAGGGAACCTCACGAGTGTCCCTTCAGTTTGCTGCACCTTGTCTTCTTCGTCCTAAAGTCGAATGTAGGGGAAAGTGGGGAGACATGATCCCCGGGGCGGCTTGATCACCCCCTGTTTTATCGAAAACTAAAGTAGTTTTGTTCTAGGGTATTTTCTAGTATAGATCCTCTAGACAAATGACCTTTATGTGGTGAGCTATTTTTTGGATTGACAACCTAATTTATTCTGCAGGGCGATTTGTATGTTTTGACCTTCCTAAAGATTTTTTTATTGGCCACGTAAAATTTGTACAACTTTCCATAACAATGACCAAATGCTTTCGTTTTTTCACAACACACAGCCATATATAGGCCTAATGATCTGTACTGAGCTAAAAGCTGGATACAAATTTTGTAATATTTGAATCAACGCTTCATTATATTGTTCTAGAAATACAGATTTTAAACTATTAATTATTGAAAATTTGCAAACAATTTAGAAAAAGTAAAACAACCAATCTCGTGCATGCATCGCAAGCACAGACTTCAAAATCAAGCAACTTGCTGGTTTGGATCTAATCCTCTGTTCGAACAAGATTTCACGAAGTGCAGCAGCACGATGACACTGACTGGTAGTATGTTTAACGGAAAACCATTGATGGTGGTCGTCGGCATCGGTGGTCATCATTCATCATTCAACGAACCAGCATTTTATGTGAAGAAAGGGTTGATTATAAAAACGTCGTCTGTTGAGATCCCGAGTGATGCAGTGGCGATGCTGAAAATTTATTTCAAATGGTGGCGTCATCGAGTTTGTCGTAGTTATTTTATTATTTATTCATACTAAGGCCTGTGAGGTATAGATTCAGCTCGGTTCATGGCTTCACGTCGCCAACCACGCAGTCTACGGAGGGTCCGCAAGGCATCTTCCACCTGATCGATTCACCTTGCCCGCTGCGCACCTCGCCTTCTTGTGCCGGTCGGATCGTTGTCGAGAACCATTTTCACCGGGTTACTGTCCGACATTCTGGCTACGTGCCCGGCCCACCGCAGTCGTTCGATTTTCGCGGTGTGAACGATGGATGGTTCTCCCAGCAGCTCATGCAGCTCGTGGTTCATCCGCCTCCTCCACGTACCGTCCGCCATCTGCACCCCACCATAGATGGGACGCAGCACCTTTCGAAAACTCCAAGTGCGCGTTGGTCCTCCACGAGCATCGTCCAGGTCTCGTGTCCGTAGAGGACTACCGGTCTAATGAGCGTTTTGTAGATTGTCAGTTTAGTACGGCGGCGAACTCTATTCGATCGGAGCGTCTTGCGGAGTCCAAAGTACGTATGATTTCCAGCCACTATGCGTCTCCGAATTTCTCTGCTGGTATCATTTTCGCCAGTCACCAGTGAGCCCAAGTACACAAATTCTTCTACCACCTCGATTTCGTCACCACCGATTCAAACTCGCGGTGGGTGGCTCACATTGTCTTCTCTTGAACCTCTTCCTATCATGTACTTTGTCTTCGACGTGTTAATGACTAGTCCGATCCACTTAGCTTCCCTCTTCAGTCTGATGTAGACTTCCTCCGTCTTCTCAAGGTTACGTGCCATAATATCTATGTCGTCGGCGAAGCCAAATAGCTGGACGAACTTATTGAAAATTATACCACTCGTGTTAGGGTCTTCGTATTACCCCTTCCAAAGCGATGTTGAATAACGTAACCCTCGGCGCGTTTCGAAGGGACTCGTGAATGCTCCTGAAACTCGAACTACGCACATCACCCGATCCATCGTCGCCTTGATCAACCGTATCAGTTTATCCGGAAATCCGTTTTCGTGCATTAGCTGCCATAGCTGGTCCCGATGTATTGTATCATACGCGGCTTTGAAGTCGATGAATAGACGATGTGTGGGCACGTTGTATTCGCGGCATTTCTGCAGTACTTGGCGAATGGCGAACACCTGATCCGTGGTAGAGCGTTCGCCCATAAAACCCGTCTGGTACTGCCACATGAACTCCCTTGCAATTGGTGCTAGTCGACGGCATAAAATTTGGGAGGGTACCTTGTAGGCGGCGTTCAGCAATGTGATTGCGCGGTAGTTGCTACAATCCAGCTTATCGCCCGTTTTTGTAGATGGGATACACGACACCTTCCATCCATTCCTGCGGCAAAAATTCCTCCTCCCAAATCTTGGTAATGACCCAGTGCAGCGCTCTAGACAGTGCCTCACCAACGTGTTTAAATAGCTCTCCTGGTAGTTGGTCAACCCAAGGGGCTTTGTTGTTCTTCAGCCGGCAAATCTCCTCCTAGAATTCCTGGAGATCCGGAGCCGGTAAAATATGTCCTGCGCGCGTTCTCCCAGGTCCATCACCATACCGCCATCTTCGTCTGCCACATCGCCATTCAGGTGTTCTTCATAGTGCTGCCGCCACCTTTGGATCACCTCACGCTCGTTCGTAAGAAGGTTCCGTTTATGTCCTTACACATATCAGGCTGTGGCACGTGGCCCTTCAACTTCTCATAGAACTTTCGTGTGTTATTAGCGCGGTACAGTTGCTCCGTCTCTTCACGGTCTCGTTCTTCCTGCTGACGCCAGAAAATGCCTCGTTCGCCCTCGTTCGGTGTTGCAGCAATCTCGCCCATGCTGCATTCTTCTCTTCCACTAACTGCTCACATTCGCCGTCATACCAGTCGTTTCTCTGATCCGGGAACACCGTGCCAAGTGCAGCGGTGCAGCCATCTTCAAGAGACGCTGTACCTAGCTGCTCTTCCGTTGGGAGTGCCACTTTCAGCTGCTGGGCGTATCCTTGGGCTAGTCTACCGTCTTGTAGCCGCCCAATGTTTAGCCGCGGCGGACGACTCCGACGCGTATTGTACACCGTCGAGAGTTTTGAGCGCAGGCATACTCCAACGAGGTAGTGGTCAGATTCAATATTCGCACTGCAGTAAGTGCGGACATTCGTGATGTCGGAGAATAATTTACCGTCGATTAGAACGTGGTCGATTTGGTTTTTCGTTTCTTGGTTAGGTGATCTCCATGGGGCCTTGTGAATATTTTTGTGGGAAAAGAAGGTGCTTCGGACTACCATTACCTGGGAGGCTGCGAAGTTAATGCATCGTTGGTCGTTATCATTCGATACGGTGTGCAGACTATCCGGTCCGATGACCGATCCTCCCCTCCTACCTGTGCGTTCATGTCACCGATGACGATTTTGACGTCCCGCAGTGGGCATCCATCGTATGTCTGCTCCAGCTGCGCATAGAACGCTTCTTTCCTGTCGTCGGGTCTCCCTTCGTGTGGGCAGTGCACGTTGTTGATGCTTTAGTTGAAGAAACGGCCTTTTATCCTCAGCTTGCACATCCTTGCGTTGATTGGCTGCCACCCAATCAAACGTTGGCGCATCTTACCCAGCACTATGAAGCCGGTTCCCAGCTCGTTGGTGGTGCCACAGCTTTGGTAGGTAGCCGCTCGATGCCCGCTTTTCCACTCTTTCTGTCCTGTCCAGCAAATCTTCTGCAGCGCCACGACGTCGAAGTTGCAGGGATGTAATTCATCGTAGATTATCCTGTCGCAACCTGCGAAACCTAGCGACTTGCAGTTCCTTGTTCCAAGCTTCCAATCGTCATCCTTTATTCGTCGTCTACTGCCCATGATTTCATAATTGACGTAACAACCATTCCAATTGCGCGTGTATTTCGAATAATTTAAGGACACACGTCACACAATTAAAACACTTCAATCCGTTAGCACCTAAATGAGGTTTGGAGCATGCAACATATCGATGTTGCAGTGGTTTAATTAAGCTAGTAAAGGCGTAATAAGTTAAATTCGCTGATATTTTGAATGGTTGATACGTCAACTATGAAATCATGGGCAGCTAGATCATTGCCGATTATATCTATTCGTATTATCTCTTATATTGCTCGTAATTATTGGTTTTCCAGGCGGCTTATTGGGCCTGCGCAAACCTCCTGTATCGTCGGAGGGCCGTCGTGTCAGTTCTGTTTTGTGTCCCACCTGACACCAGGAGTTGGGTTTGTGCGCTTTTAGCGGCACAAGGTCGCTTTGGTGGGGCCTACTTGCGGATACATGCAGCTTTTTATAGGAATTTAACAGGGCCCACTGTCAAACCCCACCACATCCTAGACAAGCCCCACAACTCGCAGATGGCCAGGGGAGGGATCGTCAAGCCCTTGGACATAGTCCCTGCTGCCCGCAATTCCATGCTGCAATCAATTTTATTTACATATCAATTATCGATCATACATAATAGAATACGTTGCTGAAGTAGTACTTCGTTTTGCAAACGTTTCAAAAAAGTTTCATAAATCGATAGACAGAGACTTTCCGAAATCAAAACATCATATCATTTATGCTGACGGTTTTTATAGTGTTCATGTTTGAATTTCATCAAATCAGAGTTTTGAAAATCCTGCTTCACCTTGAAGAAGCCGATAACAATTTAAATTTGATCTGTTTTTTCTGCTTCGGTAAATCAATCTTCCACATCCACACGTTGTTAAAGTTATCGACCAATTTCTAATAACAGTTCGGAAACTTCCCGTGGGTTACCGCACCTCTGCAAGACGGTACGGTTATCTCTAAACGTTCGCACCATTTCATAAGCTGCTGCACATAGCCATAAACTCTAAATCAAAGTTCAACCCAATCCATCATCATCTTGGCAAGAAATTGAACAAAACAACGTTGCCCTTCCTCGCAGTTGCCGACAATCTTCGCTTAAATGGCTCACATTTCACAAAACTTAGCCCTACAAACGAGCATAAATAATTTACGATCCGTTTCCGGCAAGTTCAGCACGTTTCAGTCATTCCCACTTACTTCCTTTGCTTCAGTCGCAGTGGCAGAAAGCAACATAAGCAAACGTGTGTGTGAGGCGTTGGCTGCCGAGAGGTGCATACGTTTTCGTTTAACTGTATGAATTGGGTGCAAATAATCTCACCCCTTCTTTTCCCTAAGAAGAGATTATGTAGCTCACATACTGTGCATCGTTTGTTGGTTGAGCTAACTTCCGGAAAACGGTGAGAATTTATTTTTATGTCCAATCGGCACAACATGCACAGTGGTTTAGAACGGTAAAATACGCACTGAGAAAATATCTGGGCTATCTTTTCATGAACTTCAAACTGTAACAAACTTTGATTTGAACATTCAAAATAATTTACCTAGTAGTGATACTGCCTTCCTCACATTTAGTCAAGACACAGCCTTTTTCCTCATCATTTTGAAACGCAATATTTGATCATTCACAAATCCAATAGTGAAGTCCTGTAGAATTCGAATTGTTCTGATCAAATTGATTAAGGATCATTGTATGAAAACTTGGTTTATGTTTTCTTGGCTTTGTGTGCTCGCACAGACAGAAGTTTTATCAGCTCGTCGAGCTGAGTCGTTTGATATATAACTCTGTAGGCCTCCTATTAGAAGTTATTTGTTGTACGAGGAAAGCCATAGTGATAAATAATCCAGTGGCTTAGAAATCTGATAGGTTGTGCTGGTCAACCTCATATTGTTCTTATTTGTGTTTTTCGAAACCTAAGCTGTTTATGTTGGAAATGGTTTTTTCACCAGCGTTACTACCTAATCAAAGCAAATATTTTCAATTCAAATCAGAGCAAAAACAGATTCTAGATATTTAATTGACTAGTTTTTGCCTGGCGTATCAATATTGAAACTGCATATATTCCCAGGAAGATTTCTTAATAATAACATTTCGTTTTTTTTTAGCAGTTTTACATACTGTAATTCGTTCTTCTTCCCAGAAATAAACAGTAGAAAGATTTCATAAAACCACTTTGCTGCATTAAAGTCTACACCTCGTCCCAGGACTGGAATTATGGGTTGCGTACTACGGCGACGTGCGGTGGCGCATTCGAGAAAAACAGATCCATCATAAACTTTTATCAATAATTTTTCATCGCAGCTAGGTACCCACTCGCCGCCCGCCAAGTAAATTGGGTAGCATAAAAATACCGAGAGCGCGTTGACGTCAAAGTTTGATCGTAAAACTAATAGCACGCGACTTCCCCCAGAATGGCATACACACATGTTATTTATAGCCAATTTTACTTTCTTACCGAGCAAGAGAAAAAAAAAGAATTATCAATTATCAGCCAATGCTTGTAAGCATCGGCACGTCGAAGGGCCATCAAAGAGAAAGCATCATGGTCGTAATCGTGCTGTAAGTGAGGTGCGTGTCAATATTTCGGGAGTTGTTTTTCATCACGTGGAAAGTGGCATGTGAAAGGATGTGCTGACAGCGTGATGCGTGGCGCTGGGTGGTGGGGTGTGGAAGCGGGAGATAAAAGCCTTTTACGACTTCCCAAGCACCAATTTGGTTGTAATACGACTGAAAGGGAATTTGAGGGGCTGTTGAGTTAGGAATTTTAAATTTAATGCTTTGACATTTTCGGTTGCGTTGTAAGGAACGAGCAAAGATACAATAAATGATTTGTGAAAGGTGGTAGAAATGCTCTCAAATATAGAGAATTGGAATAACTTTTTCACCTCATCAGTGATATTTTTGATCTTTCTTGCATAAGATTTCGTGAAGTACAAGAAACCAGTAAGGCATTAATTCCAATAATGAATTCCAACAGCATAAAAAACTTGACAAACACCATGTTAGAACTGCAGTTTTTTTTCGTAAATCAGATACTTGAGGTCTATCTGTCTGTCTGTCCTGAATCCAAATAATTTTCACCTCGCATTTTCAGAGGCATTTTCTGAGTGGGGGTCTGTTCATTCATCGTTGAGGTTCCTGATTGGTAATAGGTAATTGTGCAAGTGGTCACTCAAAAATTAAGCGAATTATACTGAAAACCCAAAAAAAAAACTTAAACTAAAATGTGCATTTAAAGAAAAACCCTGAATATTTCCACAGAGCAGACACACAGGTGAGAAAAACGATCAAAAATCAAAACACATACCATCTTGGAAAGGTCATCGTTACTCGTCGCGGCATCATAGTAATTGTAGGATTTACGTGTGCGTGTGCTTGCATTTTGGTGGTAGTTGATGCCGAACAAGTTGTGGTTTTGGTGATGTAAATTAATGGAATTCATGGTAGATTCATGGATTGATGATGAAGATGGTGTTTGTGGTGGTGATGGCAAGAAGGAAGAAGCTCTGGTTCGATAGCGTACCTTTGGTGCGCCGACCTCTCGCGTCGAGATGCCCATCTTCTCGTGGTGCCGCAGCTGCACCGGGTAGATGATCTGGTAGATGTTGCTACCGATCTTGTGCACCAGCTCTTGATTCTGCTGGTGTTCCTTGAGCAGTCGTTCTACCTCACCTGTTGCGGAAAAAGAGGAGAAAGAAAAAGGACAAGTGGTTAGTCGAAGTTGAATTCAATTTTATGCTTCGCAATAAATCTGTGAAAGGGTTTGTAAATCACCCTGGACGAAGTCAGCCCGGCCGAGATGCTGTGTCACTTTCGTGCCTCTGCGCTCGTGATTTATGGGCTCCAGTGCCTTTCTGGTGACATTTTTCGGGAGTCGAGTTTTGATGAAGGCGCTTTTTATACGTACGGGTAGGCTAACGAAGACGAATGACGTGTACTTGACATATACAAAGTGCTCTTGAGAGCGAATTCATGTTGAACCACTATAAAACCATTAAGCCTATTTTGTCTGTTTCTGATCCGCCGGCACGGTACGCTCGACTGATACTGTTTCTCGTGTATCTCACTCATTAGGTTCAACAGAATTAACATCATAAAGATCATGGCATTAAAACCATTTTATTTGAAAAATGAGGATGAGTTACTAACTCTTGCACCGCACCATAATTGTTCCTGCTCCAGGTCTGTATAAAATGGCTCAATTCCAGACACTAATGCACCGCTGTCCGAAGGCTGGTGATAGTGATGGGACGAAGTTTCAATTTAATTTCCATTTCGCTAAAACTGTAATTAAATTAAATGAAAATAATGCCATTTACGGTCGACACGCTATAGTTGCTGATTCTGTTACGTAGAAGCTCAACAAAGCTTTGCCCAGGGACAAACACCGCCTGATGCCTGGCTGACTGTCATTGGCAACTACGGAGGAAATGTGTCTCACTTCGAAATGAGATCGAAATATGTACATACCTAATTGACTTTTTGGCCTGGGTGTTGATGAGTACAAAACGCCAGCTCCGATGACAATCATCAAAAAAAATTAAAACCAGATTGATCAGCTTAGTGATGATTGTGCTTTTCTGGTGGATTATTGAAAAGATTTGAATGTACACAAAATCATAGACCGCATTCCCTGTTACTTGTATTTGTATTTATTGAATAATACGTTAGTCTGTAGTACGTAGCTTTTAGTCAGGCCAAGGAAGGTTATTATAGCCTATTGTGAGCAAAAAGAATAATACTTGTTTAACTTTTCATTTTCTTTTTTTTTTCAGCACTAGTAAAAAAACAACACAAATCTTTTGCAAAAAAGCTCCATATTGCACAATTTGTCGAGAGCTTTAGCATGAGCTTGATTGACCGCCCATTATAGGATTTTTTTTGGATTGGGTTCGAGGGGCGGAGAGTTTCGTCTTAGATAACAAGTTGTCAACAAGATAGGAACGCAATTGATGATGAATAGAATAGTCAAACTGAAGGTATATGATAGAAATGGAAACGGTATGGAAGTCCATTTCCAGTTCTAGTGATTACCTTTTGGACATTCACTGGACGAGGAAATGCCAAACAAGAAGAGTCTATCCAAATCTCTCGGTAGTTGGGGCCCTCAGTGTGGACGTCTCCTCCACACCGGAACTGGGGAATACTCCTCGGCATTGAAAGATAGACGGAAGAGGGACGCTTTATCCCCCTACAAGCTTTTTTGACAGCGCAAGGTATCACGCAGCTGTTTCTGAGGAGGACTACGAGAAAAGGAGCGAATCCAGATTGGCGTTCTCGGGGCGCTTTGTTCCTTTGAATTCTAGACGGACGAAACGACATGGGATTCAATCTCTCGAGGAGCAGTATGCAGCACAACCGTACTCAACAAACTGTCAGAACCATGTACGCTGGAAGTACAACGAGCTTCCACGGCACCACGAACCCATATTTTCGGGCAGTAAGACCCATCAGTCGCTTTTCGAGTACCCTGTTGACACCAACTCGGGTCATAACTCCGAACAAATACAGCGTTTCAGGCGTCCCGGGCACTGAGTGGTAAACCATACCTCTACCAACATTCTCCTTAACCTTATCCTGCTCTTCCTAATAATAACACCTACGGGCCCAAACGCAATCATGGTCTAACCAATCAGAACTTCCTACCCATCATAGTGCCCCTTTGGACGCTCTTGACGACACCAAAATGGACTCCCAAAGCACACTCTTCTCCATAGATCAGCGTACCATATTTAAGACATTATCGCCCTCACCTGCGTCGGATTCGGTATAAGACAATATTCCTGCCTCTTTACAACTCCCGCGCTTTCATTAGAGGTCAATTTCTGTCTTCAGTGGAAAATCAACGGGAACTGGAAAAAACTACCAAAAGAACAACAGTTAACTCTGCACCATAACACTCCAGGAGGTCAGCCGTGCCTGGTCCGCTTCTCAGGATCCTTCCCTCTGAGGGAAATACAAGTGGATATGTAAGGTCGGTTCGAATATTCGACACTCAATTGCAATAGGAATTTCCCTTTTGAACTTTTATATAGTTTTCGGCTGATTTATTAGGAGCTGATTTGTGTATTTTTGGATTTTTTGATCGAATCGCATCAGCCAAAACCTATATAAAAGTTCATTTAATCATCATACAATATTCTGTGAAATTCTGTAGCATACCAACTTCCGTTTTTGCAATTCTGAGGTCAATCGAGCAATCAGAACCAATTTCCAGATCGAATGAGTGACAGAGGTGTATTTTCCTATACATTTTGGCTGAAATCCCCATACAAACTTCAAATCAAATGCGCCAGCTTATGCAACAAGCGATTGAACTGAAATTTTCAGAGATTGATTTTCTCACCGAAAGACACAATCCTGGGGGGTGCCCCGTGGAATTAGACAACTTTTTGTTTCCTGGGCCAGTCTACTCCCCACTAACGCTCCCCGAATTCTCCAAGGACGTCTTTGACGCCACTAGTTCTTCCAGTCCTTAAACTAGTACTCAATCTGGAAGAAGATCTCTCCGTTGGTGGTCAGATGAGACTCGTCAAACCGTCACAGCCAGAAGGAAGGCTCTACGAACGCTCAGGAGCCTTCTTCGTGGACACCGAAATAAGATATAAACGCATTGGAGAACTACTAGCAAAAGTACTACGAATATCGTACGGTCATCCAAGAACTCAAAAGAAAGCAGTCAGAGGACTTCCTTGACTCATGAATTCATGACTCAGAGTCATATTTATAATCATGACTGAAATATCTGAAATCATGACTCCAAATAAATGGTTTTGGACATTCTAATTCTAAGCATAACGCGAAAACCTTCAGATTTTTTTCATTGTTCTCACGGTGTTCCTGGCAGATGATTTCTGTATTTTCGCTACAAATTTTAGAAGTATCTAATTTTTGTAGTAATAATGTCGTTTTTTGCGAGTGGGGAGCATGCCACGCGCGAGTGACTTAAAAAAATTGTTTGTTTTGTTTTCTCTCCTTAATTCTAGTCGGCAATCTGCGAAAAAAAAATCGACTTCAATCCACTGTTTTCGGCTGAATGAGTTCTGTGTAGCGGACTAAGACGTACGGAAATTTTTTTGACGATTTTTCGCTATTTAGGTTACCGTATAAACCTTTCTGCAAAAAGGTGAATTAACATCAAGGAAGGAGCGCCCAACAGAGCTCTGGTCCCCACACGTCCCAATCTCACACTTCCACGAGTCGTCCGATGACAAAAGACCGCCAGCTAAGGGTTGTTGTCCCTATGACATCAGATAGAGTGAGAAGGTACGTCTCGAGCGTCTGTTCACCAGAAGGTGCGGCTCAAACAGCGTCTGCCTGGTATCCAGCGGCTGATCAACGAAATGCTGTATCGCGTCAGCTATACCTAAGGTGGCAGCCAGCGCCACCAGCGCGATGTAGGTAACGCGACCCCGGTAAGGTAGCTTATAGCCTCTCAAATACCACGAAAAATGCGGATAAAAAAAAGAGAACGTTATTTTTGGCAACCGACCCGGCAACGAAATAAGGTCTATGATTGGAAACTCGGTACCTGGAATGTCAGGACCCTAAATGAACCTGGACGAAGGGACGGGAACGGTTGACATTTCTTTTTATCATTAAGGCCCAAATTACCGTAATCCAGTCATTGACAAGAAAACAGCCACGTGCTTGTACAACCCCCAGAAAAAAATCCGCCCACTGAGGAGAAAATGCATTCCCCAGCTGAATCGGGGAAGCACTCTTGTTTTAAAACTACATCAACATATAGTGGTGACTTCAATACATCCGTGGAATGCTTCATTTGGATGAATTTCGTAATATTATTTGAAAAAACTGCCTTTTGCAGAAAATATTGCAAAGTTGAACAAATATTTTTCCAGGAGGGGAAACCGTCGATTTACTCTCACGCTCTCTTATACTTTGCAGATACTCGAAAATCATCGTTCAGTGTTGCGTGTTGATTTGTTCTCTATGTTATGCTTGTTTTCTCGAATATGTACGTAAACATCAAGCAATAATCTATGAAAATGATGCTTTTCATGCTACATATTGACACTAAATATTAGATGTGAGCTAGAACTGTAAAAACGCAAGCATTCATAAGCAACGCAGGTTATTTATTTTTTCATAATTCAAGTATTGATAATGTAATGAAATGCTAAAATAATAATATAATGCTAAAACGGCATCACTTTTCATGTACACAGAGAGAAGACCGATCATATGGTCATGTAAACAATCCATTGAATCTGGACAAACATTTGAAAAGGTAGTCAACTGCATCATAATTTTACATTCATGTAAAATGCATGTAGGAAATTGTGTAATTAGGAGAAGGATGCACAACAAATCAATCTCAGATGCATGTTTGAGGTTATTTATGCGTATCACTATAATCTGTGCGCTGTACAGGTATTGAAAAGTACGTTAATATTTTGTGGAAATATATAGAGTTTGATACCTTTTGAAATGTTTGTGTACTTTGTACAAAATCAGATCTGAGCGAAAGAGTAGGCTCTCCGCGAAAAAAAAGAAACGAACAGCAAGAAAAAGAAGTTGATTTGATGTATGACATTTGAACCTTAAATCTGCCCCAAAGTAAAAGAAAAACAAAAACACGGCAGCCGCAGCAGCAGCCACGACCAAGCAGACGACAGTCACCATATGATTTTTTATTTTCTCTCCCCACAATTAATGTTTCTGTACACTCATTTCACGACGTATGACCGTTTTTGGTGGTAAATGATTATTTCTCTACTCCTTGCTCATTTTAGAGACTAGAACTAATGAATTAGTACCAACGGCTAGCATTCTTTCTGGGCTTTGCGCCACAGGCAATTAAACTCGAATCTGTTCTGTTTGCGCTGCGCACGAACCGAAGCAAGAAATCTGCTGACTGCACCGACGGCTCGACTCTCACGCAGCAGCAGGCAGGAACATACAAACAGTTTGCCTCATCGGTAAAAAAAAATGTCATAATGAGGCGTACATTTTTTTTGGAAAACTGTTTCGGTTTATGTGGTGCGTGAAATTTGACCGGATAAAATGTAAACATTCGCATAATCACAGTGTTTTACTGTACATTTCCCAACACTGCCTGGACGAGTGAGCCTACTGGCTCGCGAGCTGCAGAAGGTTGGAGTGAACGTGGCCGCTATTCAAGAAGTCCGATGGCCTAGATCCGGAGAACGTGAATTCCGAGCCGTGGACCCCACGACCAACACTGCATTCAAGTATAACATCTATCACAGCGGTGGCGGAAAAGCAGAGCATGGAGTTGGTTTCGTAGTGATGGGCAAGCAGATGAAGCGAGTGATGCATTGGAAACCCATTAGCGAACAAATCTGTGTGTTGAGGATACGGGTCAAATTCTTCAATTACAGCCTAATAAACGTTTACGCACCGACAAACGATAAATCCGACGACGTGAAGGACACGTTTTATGAATGTCTTGATAAAGCCTATGGAGAGTGCCCAAAGCATGACGTGAAAATTGTTATCGGAGACGCTAACGCTCAGGTCGGTAGAGAGGACTTATTCCGTTCCATAATCGGCCTTCACTCCGCTACCAATGACAACGGCCTACGGATAGTAAATTTTGCTGCTGCCAGAGGGATGGCCATCAGTAGCACCTACTTTGCACGAAAGAACATCCGAAAGCACACCTGGAGACACCCAAATGGTGAAACTTGTAACCAGATAGACCATGTTCTGGTGGATGGGCGCCATTTCTCGGATGTTATCGATGTGCGGACATTCAGAGGTCCGAACATTGACTCTGATCACTACCTCGTTGTCAGTAAAATTCGATCACGGTTGTCAACTGTATCGAACGAAAGATCACAGCGAACGATGCGTTACAATATCCAGCGATTGTCGGCGGAAGGAGTATCGGCCAGAAGCTCGACGAACGGATAAGTGCAATCAACGTTAGCGACAACATCAACGATCTATGGGAGTCGATCCATGGAGCGGTGAGCACAACAGCACGAGAAGTGGTAGGCACTGCACAGAGGCGACCCCGGACGGGTTGGTTCGATGTGGAGTGTCAGAGAGTGACAGTGACGTGACGCCTACACTAGATGAGGTTAAAAAAGCTGTTGAAGGAAGCTGCGGGGAAGGACCAGCTCCCGGCTGAACTTCTCAAACATGGCAGTGAGCAGCTTTATGAAGTTCTGCACCATATTATGTCGAAAATATGGGAAGACGAGGAAATGCCTGCTAGCTGGTTGGACGGCCTCATTTGCCCTCTCTTTACAAAAGGGTACAGACTGGAGTGCGTCAATTACCGAGGAATAACCCTCCTTAATTCGGCGTACAAGATTATGTCCCGTATTCTGTTCAACAGATTGAGACCGCTTGAAGAGTCCTTCGTCGGCGAATACCAAGGAGGTTTTCGTAAGGGCCGATCAACGACGGATCAAATGTTTACCCTGAGACAAATCCTTGATAAATTCCGGGAGTACAACTTGCAGACACATCATCTGTTTATTGATTTCAAGGCGGCGTACGATTCAGTGAAACGGAATGAATTATGGAAAATTATGCTGAACATGGTTTTCCGGCGAAACTGATACGGCTGATTCGTATAACGTTGGACGGATCGAAATCAAGTGTAAGGGTTGCGGATGAAATATCGACGTCATTTGTTACCTTAGATGGATTAAAGCAGGGTGATGCACTCCCGAATCTACTGTTCAATATAGCGTTCGATGGAGCGATTAGGAGAGCTGGCGTGCAAAGAAACGGTACCATTATCACAAGATCGCATATGCTCCTGGGTTTTGCGGACGATATCGATATTATCGGAATTGATCGCCTTGCCGTGGAAGAGGATTTTGTGCCTTTTAAGAGGGAGACAGCGAGGATTTGACTCACGATCAAGACCAGCAAAACGAAGTACATGATCGCTGGCTATCAACGTGGGTTCATTAGTAGTGGTGGTAGCGAAATGGTGCTAGATGGTGAAAAATTTGAAGTGGTAGAAAAATTTGTGTATCTTGGAAAGTTAGTGACATGCGACAATGATGTTACCCACGAGGTGAAAAGGCGTATTGCAGCTGTAAATAGGGCTTATTACGGACTTCGTAACCACCCTAAGTTCCGTAGTCTGCAAACGAAAACAAAACTCGCGCTGTACTCTGATTCTTCCGGTGGCTTTATACGGCCATGAAACATGGACGTTAAAGGAGGCTGATCGGAGAGCTTCCGGAGTGTTTGAGCAAAAGGTGCTGCGGACAATACTCGGCGAGAAACAGGAGAACATAATCTGGCTGCGTCGCATGAACCACGAATTGTACCAGGTGTATAGAGAACTGGATATTATAAAGCTTATACAACACGGCAGACTACGGTGTGCTGGTCACGTTATTCGTATGCCGGAAAAACGTCAAGCGAAGATAATATTTAGTAGAGAACCCGGAAGAGGCCGCGGGCTTCGTGGAAGGCTGCGTACACGATGGCTTTTTGCAGTGGAAGAGGACCTGAGGGCGCTCAATGTTCAGGGCGACTGTAAGCGATTGGCCCAGGATCGAGTCCAGTGGAGAAGGTTACTCCGTTCGGCTGCTGCTGGAGTTGCTCACCAAGGCCGGCGTTTCACGACGCAGATTTTTACCGAGAAATCATTTTGTGGGAAAAAAAAGCCTGATAAGAGAAAGCTATTTATTCCTCACTGTCAAAGCCGCAAAAAGTTGATTTGCTTGTTTTCTCACCTATTTTATCCTTTTCATGCCTTCACTAATGCAAACAAGAGTAGCCTTCATGGAACAAATAACATATCCCAACAAGCGTAACGTCTAGAGTGAGTGCAACTTAGTGCCACTTAGTGCGGGCGGTCGCGCTGCAGCAAGGTACCCGGCAGAACGTGGAACGTTATAGACGGAAGCGGAGACAGCCGACCCGCCTTTTTCAGGAGTAGAAACGCCGCCTGGAAGAAGCGGAGTGCGAAGAGATGGAACAGCTGTGCCGTTCTAAAAAAACACGCAAGTTCTATCAGAAGCTCAACGCATCCCGCAAAGGCTTCGTGCCGCAAGCCGAAATGTGCAGGGATAAGGTTGGGAGCATCATGACGGACGAACGTGTGTGTAGTATTCGGAGTTAATGTTAAACCTTTTGAAATTATTCGTAATTTCCTTTATTACATTATCTGATCCTATAAGAGTGTTATGATTCGGAAGCCCCAATTTACCGTAAAATCTTATAGAGTAGAGTGGGGCAAGAGTACGCACTTAGTTTTCAATCGATCATGTGGCCCTTATGAAGCAAGCTTCTGCATATCAAATCAGTGTCGATGATTCATATACTCTTCCTTTATGTTACCCAGTGGAAAAAATATTGAAATTATTGAGATTCGTTCTAGTAGAACCCTTATTGCAAGACAAGTGAAAAACGCACTTTTACCCCACCGGTGGGGTAAAAGTGCGCATCGGGTGGGGTAAGAGTACGCATTTGTCCAATCATGTGCTTTAAGTATATATTAACACAAATAAGAGTTGATAACATTTAATTGATGTTTAATGAGCATATATTAGGGAATGTTTAAAGATAACGTAACTCTTGAAGGGGGAGGGGGTCCTAAAAATGTGCACTTTCATACGAAAAAACATTGTTTTTTATATATACAAAAAAAACTACAGAGGTAAAAATATATATATCAGGTTTCGCGTGGCGTATGCAAAGGCATTTTCCTTAAAGAAAGTCTACCAATCACGTAACGTAAAATTTGGCTATTTCATCACCCCTCCCCCTATCTTACACTATTTGTATGAATCCTCTAAAAATTATATGGATCGTTACACATCTCACAACCCCTCCCAGCTAAACGTTGCGTAATTTATGAAGGTTTCTTTTGATTAAATGGAATTATCATTTAGATGAAATTGTGTTTTCGTACTATGTTTAGGTGTACAACAAGTCCTAATACAATTTCATTACTTCGCTTCAGTGCTTTGTTCGCTAAGTCCTTTCTAACACCGAATTACTTCAACTTATCCTAAAAACTTGTGATAATTTCGAATTTTTCCCTTTTTTCTTAGTTGTGGATCTTTACGCTTTGGAAGAAGTCTTATTTCGGCCGGAGATACGGGTTTGACATCATAACTTGAAGATTCATATGCGTACTCTTGCCCCACCGGTTCCTGCGTACTTTTACCCCCCAGTCCCAAAAAATATTCAAGTAATGATTTTGACTTCTTGGAAAACCAACCGGATTGGTGTTCTGCACCATAAAGAACTCTATACAATAGGTTATCGAAATGGTATAATGTTCACCTAATTGAACGTATATATGGTAATGAAATACTAGTTGCGGAAATCCAATTATTTTTAGCAAAATGACCAAAAAGTTATCTAACTCCATATCTCCATTGTTGTTTATTCAAATCGTTTACAATTACACATGATAATAGTTGGCCAGAATACCTGTCAAACTGATGCAGTGCTGCTAGTTTATCTTTTTTTATTACTTCAAAAAATTGAAAACGTACTCTTACCCCACGCGCACTCTTGCCCCACTCTACTCTACTTGTATTGTCGAACATACACAACACACCATACACTACTACGAAAGTATGCGTTCAAGATAGAGTAACGGGGGTAAAAGAAAGTGAGAGACATATCGCAAACTTGTTCATGCGATATATGATGAGGATGATTTTGTTTGAATATGTACTGCGTCGAACCCGATGTGGAAGAGTTGGTGTGGGTGAGATCAGAGCAGGCGAGGTTGAGTATCGCTTCAACGAGAGGTGTACCGTCAGTTTATTGACGATTTTAGAAACGGAATGTCGCACCGCCATTCTTTTATTTATTTTATTTCGTCAACCAACGTAGACTAGTACATATACATATACATGTTTGTTTTTGTAATGCTATAGTATAATTAAATAATAGGTTTTTTTAGTAAAGTGATGTATAATTTTGATTTTGAATTTATATTGCTGAATTTGTAATGTTTGTTCTTTGGAAATACTGTCTAATGTTATGCCGAGACATTGTTAAGTCAATAGTTTCGCAGTGTTGATTGTAAACGGCCATCATTCGGTTGAGAGGCCCAAATTTGGCGTAATTTGTTCGGCAGTGGTTAGTTAAAAATAATGTTCTATGTCGAAGTAGCCGAGAAGGTATGTAAAAGTTAAATTTCGATAAAATTTCAGTTGAATCAACACGTTGAGAAACTATATCGTTAACAAATGAAACCGTTGCACATTCTCGACGCTCTTTCAAAGTTTGTATATTTATAAGCATGCAACGTGCTTCATAAGATGGAAGAGGAAATGACGTCCAACCTAATTTACGAAGAGCGTATAATAGAAATTGTTTTTGTACTGACTCTATTCTTTCTTCATGTGTGGTTAAATACTCCAATATGGATCTTACATATGAAATATATAGTGTTTTGATTGTGTAGGGATCCTGAAAGTTGAAACAGAAGCGCTTGATAAAGCCTAGCATATTATTAGCTTTGTGAATGATTGTGTTATAGTGATCAACAAGAGTTAGTTTCGAATCTAAAATCACTCCTAAATCCCTAACTCTTTCGTGTCTTTCTACAGTATTGTTCCCTAATACAATTTGTGTATTTGGTGTTATTCTTTTTCTGCTGAATGATATTATGTTGCATTTCTTAACATTCAGTTCTAATAGGCTTTTCTGCACCATGTATAGAACATGTGTATTTCATTCTGGAATATGATTATGTCGTCTTCATTTTTATTTCCATAAATAGCTTTATGTCATCGGCATAAATTAAAATCTTTATATTTTGAGAATGAAGGTAATGTCATTTACATATAATATAAATAAAAAAGAGCCAAGATGGGAGCCTTGTGGAACTCCTGAAGTGACTTGAATGGGATTGGATTTCTTTCCGTTAAATTTTATTACTTGTTGCCGGTCTGTGAGATAAGATTCAAGCCATCTAAGGAGTCCTGGCTCAATTCCAATTTTTGCAATTTGAAGAGTAACATTGGAATGTCAATACGATCAAACGCCTTGCTAAAGTCAGTGTATAGAGCTTCCACGTAGTTACCATTATCCATTGCATTAAGAGAATAGTCAATGAATTCTATTAAATTTGTAGCGGTAGAGCGACCTTTGAAAAATCCATTCGTAATTCTGTTTTAAGTTGTGAAAATAATTTTTCATTGATAATGGATTCAAAAAGTTTGGGAATGCAAGAGATAATGGCTATTCCACGGTAATTACGAATGTCAGATTTTTTGCCTGATTTGAAGATAGGCACAAGGTAGGAGCTTTTCCATACCCTGGGAAAATTTCCGGATATCAATGACAATCTGAAGAGCCAAAACAAAGGTGCAGTCAGCTCTTTAGCCAGACTCTTCATAAATATCGGTGGAATACCATCAGGACCAGGGCCTTTAGATGCATCTAAGTTTTTAAAGCGTTTAGAATATCGTTCACCATGATCTGATTAACACCGATATCCCTAGCGAATTCTGGGATAGGCGCAAAAAAATCTAGGTCGCGATCTTGTTCCGAAAAGGTGGTGTATATTTCTTGGAAGAAATCTCCAAAAAGATTACAGATATCTTCCGAGCAATTACCGACGCGTTCGTCTAAAAACATGGTTGACGGAAAATTGTCTGATTTTAATTTTGATTTTACGTAATTGAAGAAGTTCTTTGGACATGACTTTATTTCGTTTTCTGTTTTCGTGTTGTGTTCTTCAAATGCTACATCAATTGCTAATTTTAATTGATCGCAGATGTTCAAATATTTTTCCAAATTTTCATTCGTCTTGTCTAGCTTGTAAGTTTTATGTAATTTTGTTTGCGATTCTTTAAATTTTTTATTTGCCTATTGTACCAAATTGGATATTTTGAATTTCCGCTCCGTCGTTTTCTTCTTTTTGGGACCTCGTCAATAATAATATCAAAAATAATGTTATAAAAGACATCAACGGAAGATTCAATATTACCTTCATTCTCTAAAATTTGCTTCCAGTTAAATCTACTTAGCTTATGTCTAATGTTGTCATAGTTTGCTTTGTTGTATTCAAGGACTTCTTCAAAGTCACAGTCGCTGGGTTTTTTATATTCATGAACGAACACAGAGTATTCGATTGCCGTGTGGAATGTTTCGTTTTTCCATAAGGGATTCAATGATTTAGTCACACAGAAATCTTCTTGAATATTGGTTAGTAGGAGATCAAGGTAACAGTTCTGTTGATTTTTAATGTGATTGATTTGGTTAAGTCCTAGGCTAGCAGTTCTGTCAAATATAAACATAAGTGTTTCATTTTCCCCAGCGACTGGAAGTAGAATTTGTTCGTTCTCTGAATCCGGAATAAAGTCAACGGTGCGTTGGTTAAAGTCTCCGTAAATATGTACTTTGACTTCAGGTGGAAGTCCTGATAAAATTTCTTCTGCAGTTTTTAAAAACTTTCATAAGATGTTGTTTGCGCATGTTCCGGTGGGAAATACACAGAGGAGAAAACATGGGTTTCTCCTGCAATGTTAGATTTCACCCAAACATGCTCAAAGTTCTTATATTTTTTGTAGTTATTATTTCTGAATCAAAATTGCTAGAGATTGCGATTAGAACACCACCGCCAGACTTTTTTTTGATTCTAAGAAATCGCGATCGTCCCTGAATACGTTAAAGCTGCTTCCAAAAGTTCTTCACTATTCACGCTTTCATCCCAGCTGGTTTCAGTTGCCAAAATAACCGAGAAGGACGAGCTTAAGATGTTATTATGAATTTCCTTCATTTTAGCTGGGCTTTTCATGCGATTGAAATTTTGACAGTAAATCAAAACTTCAGTGGCATTCTGTTTTGATAAAGAACTTGTTGGAAGCACGTTGGTTGTTAAAATATTTACCCCGTTGGTCGATAAGATCGTCCTTACTTGCGAAAATTTCCGGGGGAAGGAGAGTGGTACCTCGTTGTGCTCTCCCGTAGTTGCTGCAGGCGATGTGTCCGCTCGCTGGACAGGTATTGTCGGTATGACTGTAGATCAGCTGCAGCTTCTGCTGGCCCAATTCCGTATTCCTGATGTACTTGGATGAATATTTGATGTAGATGTTCTGGTGCAGTCGGCAGTCCTTCAGATGCAAGGAGCATCCTGATGCTCGTTGGAGTCATTCCCTCGACGCATACATTAGCAGACTGGTCCTTCATGTATGCCAAAAACAACCGGACAACCTTCATAATCCTCGGGTCACGTAGTCTGGCTTTAAGGAAACGGCCGTCTCCTTCGGTGGATTGCTGAGTCAGACGGACGATGGGTGGTCTCATCGGATCTAACTCAAATTGGCTGTCAGGATTCGGTAGTTGTGTTTCCTGTTGTTGTTGCTGATATATTTGGTGTTGTTGATGATTTTGTTCTTGTTGTTGTCGTAGATGCTGTTGTTGTTGTTGCTGGTGCTGTTGCTGAAGGCTTTGCAGATCTCCGATATTTGGTTCACTCTGTTGGTTGAGGATTGGTGGAGGTGTGGGTTTTGTTTTTTTGGCCGGGTTTATCGTTTCACCTTTTTTGAAATTGATGAACGATTTTGCAGCAGGAGCAGAGAGCTGCAATTGGGTGGTCTGTAGATGCTGGGGGTCCGGAAAATTGATGCTTTGCCATTACGAGCAGCTGTTTGTCTGTAGATTTGTTGTTATTGTTGTTGTTTTTGCTGGTGTAGGAAGTTGTAACGTTGTTTTTGCTTCTTATTGGTGGAGCTTTTTGTTTATGATGTCTTTTACTGTTAGTCGCCTTTTCATTCAGTGGATTATTGGTGAGGGTGTTTCTGGAGATTTCATGCTGCCGGTATTCTTCCAGTTTTTTCCAGTCTGGGCTCCAGCTGCATTTTTTTCCTGGCAGAAAGCATTTCCAACCAGCTTTATTAAGGTGTCTAACACAACTTCCCTTTACTTGCGCCATTTTGCGCGTCGCTCAGCGAAAAGCTCTGCAATGGCATCACGCGAAATTTTCTGCCGGGCAGGAGATGGGTTTGGTTGGTGCTGTTTTACTTTGATGTTGAGTGGAGATTGTGGATTGTGAGCCCCAGCAACTAAATTATTTTCAGTGGAGTTTTTGTCTTGGGATTCCTCTGCTAGTTCATCCGCCAAAGTCTTGTTTGCGAGCGTTGAGATTTTGTCAGTACTGCAGTCAATATTGGAAATAGCAGCAGAAACTGACCTGACCTCCTCTAAAAGTTGCTCACTCAAAGAAATTAAGTGAGGGAAGTCTCCAGTTGTACTTCGTTTTGCTACTGCTGATGTAATTTCAGTTATTGCCGCAGTCACAGCTGACTTGGTTAAAGTTACCAAGTCGCTCTTGACTTGAAAATATTCAATGGCGGATTCGTCCAAACATTTCGGTTGGGATACGACATGACTTAGTCGGTAGGAATTGTGTATTATTCTAATTGCCACATGAAAATGGATGCTTGCCACATTCCATGGTGAAAGTTCTTAAAATAAATAAAAACATGGAGCGAGCAGGTCTCCATGGTTGAAAAAAAGATGCCGGAGCGAGCAGGCCTCCGTGACATGAATAAAAGTAAAAGACTGGAGCGAGCAGGTCTCCGTGGCATGAATTAAGTAAAAGACTGGAGCGAGCAGGTCTCCAGGTCTAGAAAAAAATACCGGGGCGAGTAGGTCTCCGAGGTAAGAAAAAAATGCCGGAGCGAGCAGGTCTCCGAGGGTTTAAAGTAAGTCAGAGCGAGTAGGTCTCTGACGATTAAAACAAATTGGAGCGAGTAGGATTCTGATCCGATGTCTAAAATAAATCGTGGGCAACGGTTCAAACAAAAATATTGCTCCCAGGTCAGATAAGAATCAATTGGGTATGAATGTTTCTTCCGAAGAATGGATTGTGTGGTCAAATCTGGATTTGAAGCTTGTTTCTGGAAATTTGATTGATAAATAAAATTTATATTTGTACCAATAGTGGAGGTATTAGTAGATCCACAAAAGAAAATATTAAAAAAAAAATAATTATGGGAAATTTACAGCTTAAATATCGTAGTCAATAGATAAACTAATAAATTTGCTAGCAAAAATGAGATTGATGTCATTTAACATCAACAATTACCAAATATTGCTTGCACCACTATGGGTACACTGTTCCTTTAGTTGCGGTAAAAATTAATTTTGGTTCCTATAGTGGTGCTATCCATTAGTTTCTTATGGGACTCGCCACTATTGGTACAGTTGCACCACTATAGGTGCAAGAGAGTCAATTTTGTTAAGGAAAAACATTGTTTTCAATAGTTTTTCAAGCGAAATCTTACGATAAGTTGCATTTAACAGGATATTTGAAGCACGACGCATCAACTGAAACCATCGTAAAGTGTATAAATATGATAAATCTCATCAAAACCCCACTACCTCCACTATTGGTGCTACCTCCACTAAGGGCACAGTTACCCTTTCGAATATTGAGTTTGCATTTATAGATTGAATTTAAAGATTCTTGATTGAGAATGATTTATTGTGTGCAACAGGACCTAATGTTTCAAACTGAAAAAATATCGATTGTTTTGGAGTTTTCAATGTGTGAAAAGTTCTAACATGTGAAGACGTTTGAATGACTAACAGAATATAATTTATAAATTAAATCTTAACATTAATTTAAGAATTATTGTTATTAATATTATCAAAAGAATATATTGCTGATTTGTTTTAGCAACTGCACAAACAAATGAATTCCGAGGTTGAAATTAAAGTTTTAGTTTAGAGACTGTATTTGAAGATTTGATTTGTATATGGGATTCAAAATTGATAAAATCACTTCAAGATTGCCTTATGAGTAAGTATTTAGCGATTTCTTTTGTAAATCGATTTGGAAGATGATATCGGTGTATAGAGATATTTTATTCGAATTGCATTGAAAATTTAATTTGCAATTGTTATAAGGAGATTGTATTTTAAATTTGGCTCAAGTATTATTGAACTGATTTTGTTCATTTGGACATTTGATTTGAAACTTGTCTTGTGAAAGCATTCCAAAAGCGATTTCGATTTGAGAATGTGGAGACAAACATTGAATTTGAAGATTGTTCTCATGTATTGGATTTGTAAATTCCAGTTCACGTAAGATTTCTAGTCATGTGCAGAAGTTTCAATAAATAAGTTTGATATTAAATTGAGAAATTGATATTTGAAAATAAAATAGTAGTTTGAATTTGAATGCTAAATTGGATTTGGATTGGTTTTAAAGTTGGGACGGAGAGAAGATTTATTTGAAATTGAATTTTGATTTGGAAATAATTCAGAGAATGTAGAGATGGAATGGTGGATTAAAGATCTATTGGATTTTGAGATTGTTAGAAATTTGAGGCAATCAATCTTTGTTTTAGAGGGCTTGAATTTGAAATCTTCGTTTGACGATTAGTTCAAAAGTTTAATATGATATTCTTACTTGATTTTAATATTTATGAATTCTAATATTAATTTGTAAATTGGATTTAGATTTTCAAGGATTTGATGTTGGAATCCTGATTTCGGGTTTAGAAGTCTAAATTTCAAGATTACTTTCATCGACTAGCTTCGAAGTTTTTTTGTTCGAAGCTTGGACTTCGTGGATTACATTTGAAAATTGGATTTCACAAAAAAATGTAAATTGGAGCTTGTATTTAAAGATTGGATTCAGAAAAAAAATCAAATTTAAATTAGAATTGCAGTAAGTTTTTGGGATTCGATTAATCTCAAAATTTCCAGTAAGATTTTCAATTGACGTTAGAAATTGAATTATAGTTTTAGGATTTATTTATTGGGCTTGAATAATGGTTATGGAGATTAAAAGTAGAGAATACAGTTTTCAGTTATTGGTGTGGCAGAATTGTATTAGAGATTTGATTGAAATATTTGGATTCAGATAAAATATATATGGAACAGGCCCTTATTGAATTCAAGATTGAGTTATTGAATTCAAATTTCATTTAAATTCTGGTTTTTGAAATTGTATTAAAAGCTTATGCCGGGGTTGGTTTTGAACTTGAGATTTAAAGAAGTAATTTGAAAAGCAATGAAGTTTTATTTTTTGGGTTGAAGTGACTAGTTTGAAGTGCGAAAAAAAAAGAACTGCATGTTGTACTTGAAGATTGGGCTTAGACTTTCGACTTGTAGTTTAGATTGAAAAGTACCACTGAATTAAGTTGAGTTTGATTGGGATGAGGTTTAAAACAAAGTCTCAAATAAAATGAATTATGAACAAATAAATTTGAATAAAATTTTACAAGCGGTTTAAGGAGTGTTGATCAGCCTCAATGGGATAAGTGTGGTGATCGAAAGGTGGAAGCAGCTCTACGAGGAACATTTGATTGGCGCTGAGAGTACAGGCAGCGGAGGAGATGACTACGTCAGTTCAGCGGACGATGGAAGCCAACCAGCCCCCAACTTGAGGGAAGTTAAGGACGCCATTCAACAGCTTAAGACCAATGAAGCAGCTGGAAAGGATGGTATCGGAGCTGAGCTCATCAAGATGGGCCTGGAAAAGCTAGCCACTTGCCTGCACACACTGATAGCCAGAATCTAGGAAACTGAACAGCTACCGGAGGAGTGGAAGGAAGGGGTTATATGCCCCATCTACAAGAAAGGCTACTAGCTGTAGTGTGAGAACTTTCGAGCGATCACCATCCATAATGCCGCTAACAAAGTGATATCCCAGATCATCTTCCGTCGTCTGTCACCATTAGTGAATGAGTTCGTGGGAAGCTATCAAGGCGGCTTCGTTGACGGCCGCTCGACAACGGACCAGATCTTTACTGTACGGCAAATCCTTCAAAAATGCCGAGAATACCAGGTCCCAACGCACCATCTGTTCGTTGATTTCAAGGCGGCATACGACAGTATAGACCGCTTAGAGCTATGGCAAATTGTGGACGAGAACAGCTTCCCTGGGAATCTTACCAGACTGATCAAAGCAACGGTGGATGATGTGCAAAACTATGTGAAGATTTCGCGCGAACACTCCAGTTCGTTCGAATCGCGGGGGACTTTGACAAGGTGATGGACTTTCGTGCCTGTTGCTCAACATTGCGCTAGAAGGTGTCATGCGGAGAGCCGGGTTTAACAGCCGGGATACGATTTTCAGCAGATCCAGTCAATTTATTTGTTTCGCGGATGACATGGACATTGTCGGCCGAACATTTGCCAAGGTGGCAGAGCTGTACACCCGCCTGAAACGTGAAGCAACAAAAGTTGGACTGGTGGTGAATGCGTCAAAGACAAAGTACATGCTTGTGGGCGGAACCGAGCGCGACAGGGCCCGCCTGGGAAGCAGTGTTACGATAGACGGGGATACCTTCGAGGTGGTCGAGGAATTCGTCTACCTCGGATCCTTGCTAACGGCTGACAACAACGTTAGCCGTGAAATACGAAGGCGCATCATCAGTGGAATTCGGGCCTACTACGGGCTCCAGAAGAAACTGCGGTCGAAAAAGATTCGCCACCGCACCAAATGTGTCATGTACAAGACGCTTATAAGACCGGTTGTCCTCTACGGACATGAAACATGGACAATGCTCGAGGAGGACTTGCAAGCACTCGGAGTATTCGAGAGACGGGTGCTTAGGACCATCTTTGGCGGTGCGCAGGAAGACGGTGTGTGGCGACGAAGAATGAACCACGAGCTCGCCCAGCTCTACGGCGAACCCAGTATCCAGAAGGTAGCTAAAGCCGGAAGGGTACGATGGGCAGGGCATGTTGCAAGAATGCCGAACAGCAACCCTGCAAAGATGGTGTTCGCTTCCGATCCGGCAGGTACGAGACGACGTGGAGCGCAGCGAGCGAGATGGGCAGACCAGGTGCTAAACGAATTGGCGAGCGTGGGGCGTATCCGAGGATGGAGAGATGCGGCCTCGAACCGTGTATTGTGGCGTCAAATTGTTGATTCAGTGATATCTTTTTAGATGTAGACTGAATAAATGAAATGAATTCCGCCTTGCGTTCGTTCCATCGGCGGTTAACTTATTTATAATTAGTTAGTCTCAGTCTTACGTAATCTCCCTATGTTCTCTCATGTGACGTCGTCCAGTACGTAGTTCGTTTTCTTTTAGTTTGTTAATTAGGTTATTGTATGTGTTTGAAAATTCATCTACGTCACGCTGTAAGTTTAGCATCGGATCTCTGTTTATTTTGATGTGCATTGTTTCACACGCATAGGGTCTGTTTCATTTGGAGAATTAAACTTAAAAGTGGCATTTCAATAATTATCAAATAACCCTGCTCGCAGAACAAGATTACTTTTGACAGATATCAAATCATTTTCCATCGATGTCCTATTGGAATTGCTGGGTAGCACCAGCCATTTTTATAACGGGGTGATTTTTAATTTTTGAACTGTCACTCACTTAATTCTCCAAATGAGACAGACCTTAAAATCAATAACACAGAGATATGTTTGCTTCACACAAAACGAACCTAATGCAGAAAAACACCTAGATGAGCGACAGTTACACGGCTTTGGGACAGAATGTCAAAAGACAAAGGGTCGAAGGACAAAACGTCGACGGACAAATGGTCGAAGAGACAAAAGGTCGATGAGACAAAAGGTCGAAGGGACAAAAGGTCGAATGGACAAAAGGTCGACGGGACAAAAGATCGAGGGGACAAAACGTCGACGGGACAAAAGGTCGATGGGACAAAATGTCGAAGGGACAAAAAGTCGAATGGACAAAAGGTCGAATGGCCAAAATTTCAAAATCTATAATTCTGTATACATGAAAAATATTAAATATACGACAAGGTTGAAAACATGTTTCTGAAGAAAAATCTAGCTATTACATTTCCTAGAGATTTCTCCTTCTTTATTTCATGGGCAGTTCTTTAACCAATTTACAGTGAATATAGAGCAGCCAGGGCGAGCATTTTATGATTTTGATTAGTTCTCGGGACAATGAAGCTGAATAATTAGTACTTGTTAGATCGTACTCTTGTAACACGTGTCGCTTTGAGTGCATGTTTGAGTGAAATACGTTGGTTTTGGTATCTTTGAATCAGTGTCGTATAATTAATTACTTCGCCAACGTGACTTCCTATACATTCCTATACATTACATTCCGATGTCGATCATGAAGATACAGAAAATTGTGGGATGTTATTAGTTTTAATTCAACGTGACGTCGTTATTGGCTTTAAATAAGAAATAAACACTGAAGCATGTACACAAAGACTGGCCTTAAGCCGTACATAACAGTTTTACATTATTTACATTATTTACATTATGCACATTATTCGATGATTCAACCGTACGAATCATTTTAATTAACACTCAAACATGCGTGATGTTGTATTTTGTATTTTGTACAACATTAACTAAAAAATCTCTCATGGTACACAGCATGAACGATCCTGCATAAGTGTTCCAGGATATAATCATGATTGTGCATATGCAAGCACTCGGAGTATTCGAGAGACGGGTGCTTAGGACCACCTTTGGCGGTGTACAAAAAGACGGTGTGTGGCGACGAAGAATGAACCACGAGCTAGCCCAGCTCTACGGCGAACTCAGTATCCAGAAGGTAGCTAAAGCCGGAAGGGTACGATGGACAGGGCATGTTGCAAGAATTCCGGACAACAACCCTGCAAAGATGGTGTTCGCTTCCGATCCGGCAGGCACGAGACGGCTTGGACCACAGCGAGCGAGGTGGGCAGACCAAGTGCAAAACGACTTGGCGAGCGTGGGGCGCATTCGAAGATGGAGAGATGCAGCCTCGAACCGTGTATTGTGGTGTCAAATTGTTGATTCAGTGGTTTCTGTTTAAATGTAAACTAAATAAATGAATGAATGTGCTTATGCATATTGCATATTGGTAGAGTTTTGTGTAGAAATTAGAGGTTGTGGGTTCAAGTCAAGATTGAGCCATCGTTCTCGCGAACAGTCTGTAGGTCGGCTATCTGAATCGCTCAAAAATGTGTCTTATATTACATTCTCCTTGTGCCCAGATACATAAATTCCATTATTAAGACATTTTAATTTGTTGAAAACATGGGCCAACCTGACCCTTATTTGGCCAAGTGTCACCCCCGATGACGGTACTTACATCATAATCTTCCTTTGTATTGTTCTCAATACTATGGCTTTTCAATTTAAACCAATTTTGTAATTTCGACCTTTTGTCCTTTCGACATTTTGTCCCGTCGACCTTTTGTCCATTCGACCTTTTGTCCCTTCGACCTTTTGTCCATTCGACCTTTTATCCTTCGACCTTTTGTCTTTCGACCTTTTGCCCTTCGACCTTTTGTCATAGATTCAGTTACACAGCCACAAAAATAGCTCGTGTGGTTTTATTGAAGCTAGGATTTCAATATTTTCAACAGTATTTTGTTCCTCATGAAACAAGGAATCTGTACAAACGTTTACATGTTGAAAAGGACCGTTATCACGACCGTACGAGGCATTTTTGTGCCTGTGTAAGTGTCGCTCATCTAGGGGATGTTCTGCATTAGGTCCGTTTTGTGAGAAGCAAACACATCTCTGTGTTATTGATTTTAAGCGTGCAGCTGCTAATCTGCTCCCGATGTTGTTAATTCTCTCTAGTATTCTCGTGTGAGAGAAATCAAATTGATGCACGCTTAAAATCAATAACACAGAGATGTGTTTGCTTCACACAAAATGGACCTAATGCAGAACAACACTTACACGGAAGAAATAAACTACCCAATAGTGAGTTTAATTCACCCAACCTCGAACATCCGTACGGGAAGCCAAAATTGAGTAAGTAGGGTCGAAGTAGTTTGCTTTTACTCTCATGCTAAAAAAGTACCCAACGGAAAATTTATTTACCCAAATGTAAGTTTAATTCATTCAATTTCGACCTCAGGTAATAAAACTCAACACTGGCTTCCCGTATTGAACTGGCGTCGTTGGATTGTTTGGCTCTTTTGTTTTTGACAACAAAAGAAAGTGTGGATGAAAGAGAAGAAAAAAAATAACTCAAAAGTAAGTTTAAAAATACTCAATTTTTGGTACTTTTTTTCTTCCGTGAGATGAGCGACAGTTACACAGGCACAAAAATGCCTCGTACGGTCGGTTTGACTAAAAGATATTTTAGTTACTAGATAAAGATTGTCGCTGTCGTCGCTGTCCGGAACATCTTTTGCTGGCGAGGATAGGGGAGCTAAATGTCAAAGAAGGAAAATCCATACGATTTGACAGCTTGATACCCAACATGTTCTGGACAGCAGAACAAAGGAAACCGAAGCGACGATCTTTATCTAGTAACTAAAATATCTTTTGTTTGACTTGTGCTGCTTGGGTAACCAGTCCGAATGAGTCCTCTTCAGTGTTTCAATTATACGTTTCTTCGGTTTTCATGCTAGCTTTGCGCTAGACCATAAATTGCATAGCTTTTCAACAATGCGATGAAGTTCTTTGCGTAATGTTTTGTACATGAAAAAAAGGAGGATGAAACCTGAGAAAAACTTGTCGCAAAGTTGGAAGCTTGTTGAAACGAGTGATCGGCTCACATTCTTTGTGTCCTAACCAGGGTTGTAAATATTCGGCAGCACTGGATGAAGGTGATGTTTTTTTATATCATGTTTTTATTTTCTTCCTGCTTTGAAATCAACCTCACTTTCCCGGAGAAGCAGAAAAGTAAACAACAGAACTCACATCACCCACTGCGCCGCGAAGATGAAATTTACCACAGCAAAATGTACACATTCAGGTGGTTATACAACAAAGCCACAAATCGGCCATCTTGGAAACCACGTGCATTTTCTAGTGATTTTTCAAGAGCACGAATTGAGAGAACCCCAACGCCCGTGGGGATGAAACATCCGTAGATCGTTTGCTTACTTATGCTAAACAATCGACTTTAGTTTCAGCACTGTACGAAAATTGTTACGCTAGATTTGAGCTTTTGATAATAGAAGTAAAAACCGTGTGGTGAATATCAAATTCACCACATGGCTTGACTGTATAATCACCTTCACCCAGCAAATTGAGAAAAATTCACCACGCGTTTAAATGGGCCACTCACAGTCACACGGTATGGCGCGAACTGAGCAGCTTGTCAGAGCGACTTGTGAGTGGCTGAATGCGAAATTGAATGGTCGGTGGTGGAACCACAGATAACAGATATTGAGGCTGGCATCCCATACGTGTGTAAACATCCGCAACCGTTAATTCAAATGTATTTTAAATTGGGACCGCGTTTGGCAATCGATTGGAGATGGCGCAAGGATCATTGTTATTGGAAACGCAGCCCGATTGCGGCTGTCAAATGCATTGGCTGTGTTCGACGGCTGTAATTCAGCTGCATCATTAGATACTGCCGCAATCAGTTGAGTAGATGGCAGTAGTGGGCCAACGTATATCAATTCAAAAGTTTACACAGGATTTTCAATAAAATTTGTTCTAGCTTCAATATCTGTTATCTGTGGTGGAACTGATTTTTCGGCTGCACCCAGTCGCACTCACCACGGCGGCGATGAAGGCGACTGCAGATTATACTGAGATCCATGTTTTTCACTGCATTGACTGTGAAATATTTCTACCCTGGTCCTAACAAATAAATTATATCGGAGCTTTGTGTGCACGTCGTTAAAACAGATTTTTATGGAAGCTGTAATACGTTGGAAAATATAATGGTCTTATGGATATTATGATCTACTATTTACTTACAATATAGAATTTATTATTTAAAAGAAAATTTTAATCGTCGCGTCGCTATCCTGAACGAATTGTTTCTCATTATCTAGAAATTCTAAGCTCAGTGAGATGTGAATGATAATGACATAACTGCAAATGTTTTCCATATGCTTAACATCGGTGACTGAGGTAGGTTGGTTGGAATATTTTGTTGCGTTACGCCCCTAGCGAAACTAACCCACATATGCAGCCAAAATCGTAATAACTTTTCGAATTCGCCTCGAATCGACTTACGGACTTCGCCATCATCTTCACTACATCCTTTTCTACAAGTGAGTTCAATTAAAGATCATTTGGAGATGTTTAAGTGTACTACAATGGGATAGTAAAATAGCTTTGCAATTTTACATACATTATGATGGATTCTCCCATACAAGCATACAACAAGTTTAGTATCGCCCAAATGTTAACCGATTTGGCTAAAATTTTGACCAGAGCACCAGACCGTCAAACAGGATGGAATGAGAAGGCGGTCCATTAAGAAAATTGAGAAAGAGTTTTTTGAGTTATCTTATTAGGGGTTTCGATATTATTACATATCTTGAATCTATTTTAAAAACTGAGCAATGAGCATCAATCCAAAATTTCGTGAATTTTTGTGCACGGGAACTATTTTAAATCAATTTTTAAAAACTTGATAATTTCGCGAATTGAACACCCCTAACTCGATTTATTTTCGGGACGAACTGTAAATCTGTGAGCTAACTGCCAAACAGTCATATTTCCAAAAGCATTTGAAAATTCAATCGGCTCCATCATTTTCTGCCAACAAAAAAAAACGTTTTATTATAAAACTTATCTGTACCACCATATTACCAACCTGCTATGTCGTACCAGGTGGACGGCCCTGCCCACTATCAACACTCCAAAACATCAATGCTATTATTTAATTGGTAGCCTGCTAGCATGTCGACCCCTTTTCATTAATTCGTAATTTAGAGTTATCCATTGTCGCTAATGAAAAATTCGACAAAACCAGGAAAAAGTAATCAAATTTGCCGAGTCGGCGTCCGTCCGACTCGCAAAACAAGCGAAGGAAAACAACAAAACCCACACAGAACAAGGAAAACCACATCAATGGATCAGGCCCGAGAAATTCTCTCTCGGTCAGCCTGCTGTCAACGCCGACGACCTTTCCTGCTGGTTTTTCGGTAGGTTCGGGTTGGGAAATTTCGAAAAGTTTATCCGTCTCTATGCATGCATGGCTCCTTGACTTATTTTTTTTGTAGGTGGGTCATCGTACAGGGCGAAGGACCATTCCGTCAGTACGCTATCACGTTTCGGCACAAAAACAATTAGTTTTAAAGCTTTCAACGCAAATCAAATTGTGAATTCATGTATTTTGGGTTGCAAACGCAACCAAATACCCAGAAAAATTTAGAAAATGCCCAACCCGATCCGAAAGGAACACCTCCAGTTTGGTAATTAGGTGCTTTTACCAACGGCGTCATTTGTGGAACCTGTGATCAAAACAGCTAGCGTAACCCTACAGCAGCATCAACCCCTCAGTATTTCTCGCTAGGGATAGGATTGTTTGGTGGCTCCGAAAAACGAATATCAAAGTTGTCAACGAATCACCGATCCTACGTGGAAGTGGTGGTGATGGCTTTCTCGTCTCACTTTAGGCTAGCTTTTAGTTTTTGCAGTTGGATTGACCGGCTTGCTTTTGCCAAACTTTTGATCATAATTAGAGAGCATCAGCGCCGAAAAGTGGGAACCGGTGGCGAGGTTTTCCTTAATCCTTAAAATGCAGGCATTGTTTAGCTTGGTTTTGAATGTATGGGATCTATGGTGGATTGGATAAACCAATGAACCACCCCTTCGGAAGCCTTTCAAAATTGTTGTTTTTTCAAAGTTATTCGAAAATTGATCAACTCAGGAGCCATGGTATACTGGTACAGTCACTCTACCTAATATTATTTTTAGAAAACTTTAAACTCAAACATTAAAATATCAAAAACCACGTGGTTCAACCATCAGCATCCTCTCACCCATGAGTTCTATCGTGATCATTTGCCAATCCCTCTTCCCCCCATATGTAAGCACGGGGCTTCTGGATGTTCCCAAATATGCTCTGTACAATATGGGTGCTGTTTCGGTAGTGTAAAAGACAGAAACGATTTCTCGGAAATCAACTGTGACCAAGCATTAAATACAGGTCAAGTTCCAGCGTGAACGTCATCCCATCCGGGAACCGGTGGAAAAGTGTTACACTGGAAAGCACCTCAGCCTCCCTGCCGCAGCACTGAAACCTCCTCAAATTTTAGTGACGAAGAAATTAACTACTTTGTCCCAGCCAGAGGGCAAATCCAACGCCGTCACGCCATATTCGCATTCCGGTTTTTCTGCCCCGAACATGCCGAAAGTTGGTTTTTCGGCACAGAACAACCACCATTAGCGGTGGCAACAGCAGCAGTAAACGCCTGACAAACCAGAACTTTATCGCCTCCCCGACCAGTCACCGGGGTCGAGGTTTTTGCTCCATAACGAACGGCTAGAGGGCAAAACCTATACCCGCCGCACTACAAACGGCAGCACCACCAGCGCATCATCATCATCATCAACGTCGTCGTCGGCCCCGAAAAGTGGGACGCATCTGGAACGTACACTTTTTGGTGCTTTTAGGTTAACAAATGGTTCGCGCGCCTGAGGCCTCCGGTTGAATTTACCCTTGTTACATTTGGGCCGGGTGCGAAATTTTCGACCGTTGATCTTTTTTTTTTTGCTAAGGGCATTATCAAGTGGGGTCTCGTTCCCGATTCCGGGTTGCAGGGGGACCTGCATGAGAAAATGAGTTGTTAAAATTTAATTACGTGTCTTTCGCTCAATTTTTCTTGTTTCGGGTGCACCGTGTGATAGAGATGAATGATTCAATTTTATTCTGCTGAAAGTATTAGTTTTCTTGAAGACTTTAAAATTAAAAAATAATAGTCGCCAGGATCAAAGAAACGTAGTTACCGTCAAATGGAAGACTTCTGACAATTTTGTATGCAAAGTTTCCATCAAATTCTCCCACCCAAAGGATTTTGTGGCTCGAACAAAAGTTCATTTTGCGATAATTTTACGCCCCGGTCAAAAGTTACAATTTATATGGGAGGTTGATTTTATGTTGAATGATAAAATGCATTTAGAAACGTTGAAATGAATTCTAGCATCAATGAATTTCATCATACTATAGGATTTTGAATTCATTTGAATTACGCTTTGATTTCTATTGGAATTGGATTCGGAATGTATTTGGATTAGATTTAAATCGACTTTGGATTGAATTTGGACTGATTATGGATTGGATTTGGATTTGAATAAGATTAGAATTGGATTGGATATTGATAAGATTTGGATTAGAATTGGAATGGATTTGGATTGGAAGTTGGTTTGATTTGGATTTGGATTGGACTTATATTGCATTTGGATATCGTTTAGATTGGACATGGATTGGATTTGGGTTGGATTTGGATTGGATTTGGATTTTGATTGGATTTGAATTTGATTTGGATTGGATTTGGATTGATTTTGAATTGGATTTGGATTGGATTTGAATCCGATTGGATTAAGACAAGATTTGAATTGTATTTGAGATGGATTTGGACTGTATTTGGATTGGATTTGGATTTGATTTAGATTGGATTTGTACTGATTCTGGATTGGATTTGGATTTGAATAAGATTAGTATTGGATTGGATTTGGATTGGTTTTGGGTTGGATTTGGATTGGATTTGGATTGGATTTGGATTGGATTTGGATTGGATTTGGATTGGATTTGGATTGGATTTGGATTGGATTTGGATTCGATTTGGATTCGATTTGGATTGGATTTGGATTGGATTTGGATTGGATTTGGATTGGATTTGGATTGGATTTGGATTGGATTTGGATTGGATTGGTTGGTTTGGATTGGTTTGGATTCGATTTGGATTGGTTTGGATTGGATTTTGGGTTGGTTTGGATTGATTTGGATTGGATTTGGATTGGATTTGAATTGGTTTGGATTGGTTTGGATTGGTTTGGATTGGTTTGGATTGGTTTGGTTGGTTTGGATTGGTTTGGATTGGTTTGGATTGGTTTGGATTGGTTTGGATTGGTTTGGATTGGTTTGGATTGGTTTGGATTGGATTTGGATTGGTTTGGATTGGTTTGGATTGGTTTGGATTGGTTTGGTTGGTTTGGATTGGTTTTGGATTGGTTTGGATTGGTTTGGTTGGTTTGGTTGGTTTGGATTGGTTTGGATTGGTTTGGATTGGTTTGGTTGGTTGGATTGGTTTGGTTGGTTTGGATTGGTTTGGTTGGTTTGGATTGGTTTGGTTGGTTTGGATTGGTTTGGATTGGTTTGGATTGGTTTGGATTGGTTTGGATTGGTTTGGATTGGTTTGGTTGGTTTGGTTGGTTTGGATTGGTTTGGTTGGTTTGGATTGGTTTGGATTGGTTTGGATTGGTTTGGATTGGTTTGGATTGGTTTGGATTGGTTTGGATTGGTTTGGTTGGTTTGGATTGGTTTGGTTTGAATTTGGTTGGTTTGGATTGGTTTGGATTGGTTTGGATTGGTTGAATTGGTTGGATTGGTTTTGGTTGGTTTGGATTGGTTTGGATTGGTTTGAATTGCTTGGTTGGTTTGGATTGGTTTGGATTGGTTTGGTTGGTTTGGATTGGTTTGGATTGGTTTGGTTGGTTGGTTGGTTTGGATTGGTTTGGATTGGTTTGGATTGGTTGGATTGGTTTGGTTGGTTTGGATTGGTTTGGTTGGTTTGGATTGGTTTGGTTGGTTTGGTTGGTTTGGATTGGTTTGGTTGGTTTGGATTGGTTTGGTTGGTTTGGATTGGTTTGGTTGGTTTGGATTGGTTGGATTGGTTTGGTTGGTTTGGATTGGTTGGATTGGTTTGGATTGGTTTGGATTGGTTTGGTTGGTTTGGATTGGTTTGGATTGGTTTGGATTGGTTTGGTTGGTTTGGTTGGTTTGGATTGGTTTGGATTGGTTTGGATTGGTTTGGATTGGTTTGGTTGGTTTGGATTGGTTTGGATTGGTTTGGATTGGTTTGGTTGGTTTGGTTGGTTTGGTTGGTTTGGTTGGTTTGGTTGGTTTGGATTGGTTTGGATTGGTTTGGTTGGTTGGTTGGTTTGGATTGGTTTGGATTGGTTTGGATTGGTTTGGTTGGTTTGGATTGGTTTGGTTGGTTTGGTTGGTTTGGATTGGTTTGGATTGGTTTGGTTGGTTGGATTGGTTTGGATTGGTTTGGATTGGTTTGGATTGGTTTGGTTGGTTTGGTTGGATTGGTTTGGATTGGTTTGGTTGGTTTGGATTGGTTTGGATTGGTTTGGATTGGTTTGGATTGGTTTGGATTGGTTTGGTTGGTTTGGATTGGTTTGGATTGGTTTGGATTGGTTTGGATTGGTTTGGTTGGTTTGGTTGGTTTGGATTGGTTTGGTTGGTTTGGTTTGGATTGGATTTGGTTGGTTTGGTTTGGTTGGTTTGGATTGGTTTGTGTTGGTTTGGATTGGTTTGGACTCGATTTGGATTGGTTTGGATTGGTTTGGATTGGGTTTGGATTGGTTTGGATTGGTTTGGATTGGTTTGGATTGGTTTGGATTGGTTTGGATTGGTTTGGTTGGTTTGGTTGGTTTGGATTGGTTTGGTTGGTTTGGATTGGTTTGGATTGGTTTGGATTGGTTTGGATTGGTTTGGGTTTGGTTGGATTGGTTTGGATTGGTTTGGATTGGTTTGGTTGGTTTGGTTGGTTTGGACTGGTTTGGATTGGTTTGGTTGGTTTGGATTGGTTTGAATTGGTTAAATTGGTTTGATTGGATTAGATTGGTTTTGATTTGGTTTGATGTGAATTGGTTTGGATGGGATTTGGATTGGATTTTAATGGATTTGGATTGGTTTGAATTGGTTTGGATTGGTTTGGAATGGTTTGGATTGGTTTGAATTGGTTTGGATTGGTTTGGATTGGTTTGGATTGGTTTGGATTGGTTTGGATTGGTTGGATTGGTTTGGATTGGTTTGGATTGGTTTGGTTGGTTTGGATTGGTTTGGATTGGTTTGGATTGGTTTGGATTGGTTTGGTTGGTTTGGATTGGTTTGGATTGGTTTGGATTGGTTTGGATTGGTTTGGATTGGTTTGTGTTGGTTTGGATTGGTTTGGACTCGGTTTGGACTCGATTTGGATTGGTTTGGATTGGTTTGGATTGGGATTGGATTGGATTTGGATTGGATTTGGATTGGATTTGGATTGGATTTGGATTGGATTTGGATTGGATTTGGATTGGATTTGGGTTGGATTTAGATTGGATTTGGATTGGATTTGGATTGGATTTGGATTGGATTTGGATTGGATTTGGACTGGATTTGGATTGGATTTGGATTTGGATTGGTTTTGGATTGGATCTGGATTGGATTTGGATTGGATTAGAATTGGATTTTGATTTGGATTTGATGTGAATTGGATTTGGATAGGATTTGGATTGGATTTTTAATGGATTTGGATTGGATTTGAATTGGATTTGGATTGGATTTGGAATGGATTCCCAGACAACCAGAATGCATGCATAATAGAATTGTTTTTCTGTTATGCGATGCCTATGCGCACAAATTTCATCGCTTACCAGTCGCGAAAACACTTTTTACGTACAAAAGTGGAGGCGATATAAGTCTATTTCTTATCCGACGATGCACGGAAGTGTATGCGATGTGCACGATTTTTATGCGAGTTTGTTCGTTATGCATTGCGATGTAGTTTGTGATAACAAACTCTGTTTGACAGATAATCCGATTTCATGTGAGTTTGATTGCAGGAATATGCGATGTCAACAAATGAAGCTGGAATAAACTCGTAAAATAGCCTACTGTGCGGGAAAATTTATAAATAAAATGATGAGCTTTGCACAACAATGCGAATCTGATGAAACTGGATCGGTAAACGATTTTGATCGTGCATTCTTATGCGATGTGTGGTTGTCTGGGTTTTGGATTGGATTTGAATTGGATTTGGATTGGATATTGATTTGATTTTTTAATGGATTTGGATTGGTTGTATTGGTTTGGATTGGATTTGGATTGGTTTGGTTGGTTTGGATTGGTTTGGATTGGTTTGGTTGGTTTGGATTGGTTTGGATTGGTTTGGATTGGTTTGGATTGGTTTGGATTGGTTTGGATTGGTTTGGATTGGTTTGGATTAGATTTGGATTGGTTTGGTTGGTTTGGATTGGTTTGGTTGGTTTGGTTGGACTGGTTTGGATTGGTTTGGATTGGTTTGGATTGGTTTGGTTGGTTTGGATTGGTTTGGATTGGTTTGGATTGGTTTGGTTGGTTTGGATTGGTTTGGATTGGATTTGGATTGGTTTGGATTGGTTTGGTTGGTTTGGTTGGTTTGGATTGGTTTGGATTGGTTTGGTTGGTTTGGATTGGTTTGGATTGGTTTGGATTGGTTTGGTTGGTTTGGTTGGTTTGGATTGGTTTGGATTGGTTTGGATTGGTTTGGATTGGTTTGGATTGGATATGGATTGGTTTGGATTGGTTTGGATTGGTTTGGATTGGTTTGGATTGGTTTGGATTGGATTGGTTTGGATTGGTTTGGATTGGTTTGGATTGGTTTGGATTGGTTTGATTTGGATTGGATTTGGATTTTGTTTGGATTGGTTTGGATTGGTTTGGATTGGTTTGGTTGGTTTGGTTTGGATTTGGTTTGGTTTGGATTGGTTTGGATTGGTTTGGATTGGTTGGATTGGTTTGGATTGGTTTGGTTGGTTTGAATTAGATTTGGTTGGTTTGGATTGGTTTGGATTGGTTTGGATTGGTTTGGATTGGTTTGGATTGGTTTGGATTGGTTTGGTTGGTTTGGATTGGTTTGGTTGGTTTGGATTGGTTTGGATTGGTTTGGATTGGTTTGGATTGGTTTGGATTGGTTTGGATTGGTTTGGATTGGTTTGGATTGGTTTGGATTGGTTTGTATTGGTTTGGTTGGTTTGGACTCGATTTGGACTCGATTTGGATTGAATTTGGATTGGTTTGGTTGGGATTGGATTGGTTTGGATTGGTTGGATTGGTTTGGATTGGTTTGGATTGGATTTGGATTGGTTTGGATTGGTTTGGGTTGGTTTGGATTGGTTTGGTTGGTTTGGATTGGTTTGGATTGGTTTGGATTGGTTTGGACTGGTTTGGATTGGTTTGGATTTGAATTGGTTTTGGATTGGATCTGGATTGGTTTGGATTGGATTAGAATTGGTTTTGATTTGGATTTGATGTGAATTGGTTTGGATGGGATTTGGATTGGATTTTTAATGGATTTGGATTGGTTTGAATTGGTTTGGATTGGATTTGGAATGGATTCCCAGACAACCAGAATGCATGCATAATAGAATTGTTTTTCTGTTATGCGATGCCTATGCCTAAATTTCATCGCTTACCAGTCGCGAAAACACTTTTACGTACAAAGTGGAGCGATATAAGTCTATTTCTTATCCGACGATGCACGGCAGTGTATGCGATGTGCACGATTTTTATGCGAGTTTGTTCGTTATGCATTGCGATGTAGTTTGTGATAACAAACTCTGTTTGACAGATAATCCGATTTCATGTGAGTTTTATTGCAGGAATATGCGATGTCAACAAATGAAGCTGGAATAAACTCGTAAAATAGCCTACTGTGCGGGAAAATTTATAAATAAACTGATGAGCTTCGCACAACAATGCGAATCTGATGAAACTGGATCGGTAAACGATTTTGATCGTGCATTCTTATGCGATGTGTGGTTGTCTGGATTTGGATTGGATTTGGATTGGATTTGGATTGGATTTGGATTGGATTTGGATTGGATTTGGATTGGATTTGGATTGGATTTGGATTGGATTTGGATTGGGTTTGGGTTGGATTGGCTTTGGAATGGCATTGGATTGGGTTTGGATTGGATTTGGATTGGATTTGGATTGGTTTTGGGTTTGGATGGGTTTTGGATTGGATTTGGATTGGTTTGGATTGGATTTGGATTGGTTTGGATTGGTTTGGATTGGTTTGGTTGGTTTGGATTGGTTTGGATTGGTTTGGTTGGTTTGGATTGGTTTGGATTGGTTTGGATTGGTTTGGTTGGATTTGGATTGGTTTGGATTGGTTTGGTTGGTTTGGATTGGTTTGGATTGGTTTGGATTGGTTTGGATTGGTTTGGTTGGTTTGGATTGGTTTGGATTGGTTTGGATTGGTTTGGATTGGTTTGGTTGGTTTGGATTGGTTTGGATTGGTTTGGATTGGTTTGGATTGGTTTGGATTGGTTGTGGATTGGTTTGGATTGGTTTGGATTGGATTTGGATTGGTTTGGATTGGTTTGGATTGGATTGGTTTGGATTGGTTTGGATTGGTTTGGATTGGTTTGGATTGGATTTGATTTGGATTGGTTTGGTTTTATTTGGATTGAATTTGGATTGGTTTGGATTGGTTTGGATTGGTTTGGTTGGTTTGGTTTGGTTTGGTTTGGTTTGGATTGGTTTGGATTGGTTTGATTGGTTTGGATTGGTTTGGATTGGTTTGGATTGGTTTGGGATTGGTTTGGATTGGTTTGGATTGGTTTGGATTGGTTTGGATTGGTTTGGATTGGTTTGGATTGGTTTGGATTGGTTTGGATTGGTTTGGATTGGTTTGGATTGGTTTGGTTGGTTTGGATTGGATATGGATTGGTTTGGATTGGTTTGGATTGGTTTGGATTGGTTTGGATTGGTTTGGTTGGTTTGGATTGGTTTTGATTTGGATTGGTTTGGATTTTGATTTGGATTGGTTTGGATTGGTTTGGATTGGTTTGGATTGGTTTGGTTTGGATTTGGTTTGGTTTGGATTGGTTTGGATTGGTTTGGATTGGTTTGGTTGGTTTGGATTGGTTTGGATTGGTTTGAATTAGATTTGGATTGGTTTGGATTGGTTTGGATTGGTTTGGATTGGTTGGATTGGTTTGGATTGGTTTGGATTGGTTTGAATTGGTTTGGATTGGTTTGGATTGGATTTGGATTGGTTTGGATTGGTTTGGATTGGATTTGGATTGGATTTGGATTGGATTTGGATTGGATTTGGATTGGATTTGGATTGGATTTGGATTGGATTTGGATTGGATTTGTATTGGATTTGGATTGGATTTGGACTCGATTTGGACTCGATTTGGATTGAATTTGGATTGGATTTGGATTGGGATTGGATTGGATTTGGATTGGATTTGGATTGGATTTGGATTGGATTTGGATTGGATTTGGATTGGATTTGGATTGGATTTGGGTTGGATTTAGATTGGATTTGGATTGGATTTGGATTGGATTTGGATTGGATTTGGATTGGATTTGGACTGAATTTGGATTGGATTTGGTTTGGATTGGATTTGGATTGGATTTGGATTGGATTTGGATTGGATTAGAATTGGATTTTGATTTGGATTTGATGTGAATTGGATTTGGATAGGATTTGGATTGGATTTTTAATGGATTTGGATTGGATTTGAATTGGATTTGGATTGGATTTGGAATGGATTCCCAGACAACCAGAATGCATGCATAATAGAATTGTTTTTCTGTTATGCGATGCCTATGCGCACAAATTTCATCGCTTACCAGTCGCGAAAACACTTTTTACGTACAAAAGTGGAGGCGATATAAGTCTATTTCTTATCCGACGATGCACGGAAGTGTATGCGATGTGCACGATTTTTATGCGAGTTTGTTCGTTATGCATTGCGATGTAGTTTGTGATAACAAACTCTGTTTGACAGATAATCCGATTTCATGTGAGTTTGATTGCAGGAATATGCGATGTCAACAAATGAAGCTGGAATAAACTCGTAAAATAGCCTACTGTGCGGGAAAATTTATAAATAAAATGATGAGCTTTGCACAACAATGCGAATCTGATGAAACTTGGATCGGTAAACGATTTTGATCGTGCATTCTTATGCGATGTGTGGTTGTCTGGGTTTGGATTGGATTTGAATTGGATTTGGATTGGATATTGATTGGATTTTTAATGGATTTGGATTGGATTTGTATTGGATTTGGATTGGATTTGGATTGGATTTGGATTGGATTTGGATTGGATTTGGATTGGATTTGGATTGGATTTGGATTGGATTTGGATTGGATTTGGATTGGATTTGGATTGGATTTGGATGGGTTTGGATTGGTTTGGATTGGATTTGGATTGGATTTGGATTGGATTGGATTTGGATTGGTTTGGATTGGTTTGGATTGGTTTGGATTGGTTTGGATTGGTTTGGATTGGTTTGGATTGGTTTGGATTGGTTTGGATTGGTTTGGATTGGTTTGGATTGGTTTGGATTGGTTTGGATTGGTTTGGTTGGTTTGGATTGGTTTGGATTGGTTTGGATTGGTTTGGTTGGTTTGGATTGGTTTGGATTGGTTTGGATTGGTTTGGTTGGTTTGGATTGGTTTGGATTGGTTTGGATTGGTTTGGATTGGTTTGGATTGGTTTGGATTGGTTTGGATTGGATTGGTTTGGATTGGTTTGGATTGGTTGGATTGGTTTGGATTGGTTTGGATTGGATTTGGTTTGGTTGGTTTGGATTGGTTTGAATTGGTTTGGATTGGTTTGATTTGGATTGGTTTGGTTTTGTTTGGATTGGTTTGGATTGGTTTGGATTGGTTTGGATTGGTTTGGTTTGGTTTGGTTTGGTTTGGATTGGTTTGGATTGGTTTGGATTGGTTTGGTTGGTTGGTTTGGATTGGTTTGGATTGGTTTGGATTGGTTTGGATTGGTTTGGATTGGTTTGGATTGGTTTGGATTGGTTTGGATTGGTTTGGATTGGTTTGGATTGGTTTGGTTGGTTTGGATTGGATTTGGATTGGATTTGGATTGGATTTGGATTGGATTTGGATTGGATTTGGATTGGATTTGATTTAGATTTGGATTGGATTTGGATTAGATTTGAATTGGATTAGATTTGGATTTGGATTGGATTTGGATTTGGATTGGATTTGGATTGGATTTGGATTGGATTTGGATTGGATTTGGAATGGATTTGGATTGGATTTTGATTGGATTTGGATTGGATTTGGATTGGATTAAAATCGGATTTGGACTGGATTTGTATTAGATTTGTTTTGGATTGAATTTGCATGAGATTTGGATTTGATTTGGATTGGATTTGAATTGGATTTGGATTGGGTTTGGATTTTAATTCGATTCTGATTGGATTTGGATTGGATTTGGATTGGATTTGGATTTGGATTGGATTTGGATTGGATTTGGATTGGATTTGGTTTGGATTTGGATTGGATTTGGATTGGATTTGGATTGGATTGGATTTGGATTGGATTGGATTTGGATTGGATTTAAATCGGATTTGGACTGGATTTGTATTAGATTTGTTTTGGATTGAATTTGCATGAGATTTGGATTTGATTTGGATTGGATTTGAATTGGATTTGGATTGGATTTGGATTTTAATTCGATTCTGATTGGATTTGGATTGGATTTGGATTGGATTTGGATTGGATTTGGATTGGATTTGGCTTGGATTTGGATTGGATTTGGATTGGATTTGGATTGGATTTGGATTGGATTTGGATTGGATTTGGATTGGATTTGGATTGGATTTGGATTGGATTTGGATTGGATTTGGATTGGATTTAGATTGGATTTTGATTGGATTTGGATTGGATTTTGATTGAATTTGGATTGGATTTTGATTGAATTTGGATTGGATTGGATTTGAATTGGATTTGCATGAGATTTGGATTGGTTTGAATTGGATTTGCATGAGATTTGAATTGGATTATAAGTCAAACAATTCAATCAATAGAAAATATTTTGATTTTTTACATCTGGATCATACATTGATATTCAATTTGTTTAGGAGATGAGCCTGATATTGCGATAGTTTGAGATTTTGATTGCATTTGAATATCATTTGGAAGTGATCCGGAATAAATTTGTTTTCTATTTGAATGTGGTTTTGGCTGGGTTTGGATTTGGACTGAGTTTTGATTGAAGTAAGATTTCATTTGGTTCGTTCTTGTATTTGAATTAAATGTAAAAGTTACGTTTATAACTTTTTTTCGAAAGTTCTCCAAGGCTACAGCTGCACTCGCGCTTCAAATATTTTCATTTCGATAGCATCTTATTTTTTGAACACATTAAAAAACTCCGATTCCGTTTTGAATATGAGTTTCACTTGGAATTTGAACCGAACGATATATTTTGTGGTTGTCTTCGGTCCGTAGAATGCTTAGAATACCATTCTACTGTAAAGAATTCACCAAATGAAAATAAAATATAAATCTTTTATACTAACTTAAATATCGACTGATTTAAATCGACCGCCATCAACCATTTCCCTAATTGATACTTATCCGGTGGAATGATCCAGTTATACAGCAATAATTTTCTTTTATCCTTCGTAATGTTCATGGTTTCACCTTTATTGAATAGCAGCACCTTTGCCGGCAATGACCGCACAAAAGGAAAACGGTTCCATTTCCGAGCCTAACGAACATAAAATAGCTTTGCTAAGTTGTTTAATAATTCCCGAATGCACTCTTACGCCCACCACTACCTTGACTGAAAATCCGGCCGTTTCGTTAGAGCCAAAAAAAAATGAACTACACGCTTAGTAAAATTTGCCAAAACATGTGTTATTTTCACACAGAGTCCTATTCCAAGCAAACATCTCCCACTGTTTATGGACCTATTCAGTAAATAAAATGTTTGGCCAAATTCGATAAAATTGAAAGAATTATCCTAACTCAATGAGACAGTATCTTTTTTTAGTGTTTGCAGCCGGATTGACTCTATATTCGTCTAGTCCAGGAACGTCGGGAAATAAATTGATTTCCTTTATCGGCTCCACTGACATCGCCGGATCCTTCCCATCCGGAAAAGGGACTTTTATTCTTCGGGGAATTAAGGTGATTCTCTGTCCTGTTTCACCCGCTTTCGGTCTTGAACGGAAGGCTAGATTTGTGCAAGACCGCAAAATTGCCACATATCGATGAGTGGAAGTTTTACCGGGGAAAACGTTGGCATCGCGTCGCCGCACTATGCGGCTTTGGATGTGTTTCCTGTTGTTTTAACATGAGGACAAAAGGGAAAACGGCAGTAAATCCTTCTTCCGGTGGTGTGTTGGCGCTTTGGGAATACCTTTCCGTTGAAAGTTAAGGCCCATGTGCCCTCAGCCGCTGTTCATCTGTCCTATGCCTGTGCCGAGGATATGGGAAAGTTGCTGTGGATCCTATTTAGCAGCCCTGCAGAGAAGATCTTTTGCCAAAATTCCCCGGGAGATTATGGCAACCAACGAAGCAACCAAACAACCAACGATTGTCGTCTTGGAGACCGGCTTACTACTCAATAATGATGGTGTCGTATGAGGTGGAACCACAAACGACGACGTTGACGGGTTGTTTTGTGTTTTCGGTTCTCTAATCACAGAATTGTGTGCGTGGGCGGAGAGCTTAGGACAAGGGTTGTTCATCAATTTGTACCACTGGTCTAGCTCTGGGTGTGCGTGTGTGAGATGACGATTGGACAAGGCACTAAAGGAATTACTTGGGATCCAAGTCGGTTGGGATGACATTTTTTTTTGTGTCGGATTGAACCAAAGTCTGTCTAAACGGACTTATGGGTCGTCGGAATTGATCGTTGGGGATTTGCGCTGAAAAGGAGGATGAACAATTGGTTAACAAAGTCACTGATTCTATCCTTGAGCGATTTCGGGCTGTTAGATACACAATTATATTAGTTACAAACTGTTTTCGCAGGCTATTTGTCTGATGATGCTTAAGTGACATTGTTTTTCTACACTACAATACCAGGGAAGAAAATTGTGGTAGCTCAAGTGACATTTTGAGTAATAATCTATTCTATTAGCTATGTTATATCCAATCCTGGTAATCAATGGCGACTGTGCAATCAACCACAGTGACCAACACAGCCACACAGGTACACGTGCGAAGCTGCTACCGTTGGTTCAGCGTTAAGATTAGGCAATTGAACAATTAGTCCGTTTCAATCGGAAAACATGTCACTGAATATTCAAATCGCCGCTCCGAGCAACTACACCGCATTTTAGCGTCATAGATTACAGCAAATGGATTCAATTTGCAATTCCAATAACGTGAATTAATTTACCGCCGCCGCCTTCAGTCGCAGTCGGAAAAACATATTTCCAATCGGAAAATATACGCTCCTGGGCACACCTTCATACCTGAAGAACCCGAATCGAGACACGTCATAAACGGGAAGCACCATACCGGGGGTGGAATCCCAATACCCTACTCCAGGGGTGGCACCATTATTTGATTATGGCAGCGAAAACGGCGAAAGACGCCACCGAATCTATCGTCGACGATTGGGCTGCCGGTGCTGTTCCGTTGTTGTTCCGCTGTTGGCTGCGGGAGTTCCGACCGTTTGTTGACGGGAAAGCAGCACAGTCTTTTCGCTTTCAGCCGTATGCTTTTCCAATCACTGAATCGTTTGTTCGGTTCTTTCGTTTCGTTCCGTTCCGTTCGATCGTTTCATTTGTATACATATTTATTCTTCTTATCAGCAATATTCTTTTGGCTCTGCAAACTGAATCTAGTCGTTAAAGACACAGGATTGCGACGATATGCGGCGGAGCAGGAGGAGATCCTTCTTTGTGTTCCATCGTTAGTAGACGAGGAATTATTATTGGCGATTGACGGAGGGGAATCCGCCGATCAGACGCGAACATTCGACGTTTTGCGTCACCCGGGTCTATTTGCAACGGTTGTTTATTTTTCCCGATGATTAGGATTTTCCATATTTTGTTTTTCTTCGATAACCCTCCAGCTATCTGCTGCCTTCGGAGAAGTTTTGCTTGATTCAAAGGACGATTCGCCTGACATAATGCAAGTAGCTTTGTAGAAAAATATAAACAGCGAATAAAGTGCGATGGTTATGATAAACAAACTTGAAAGATATGGCATAGGGAATAACGTTGAATTAGAACTTCCAAGAAGATAACATTTCGCTAAGTAGAGCACAATACAAACCGTTTTCAATTTACCACTTCTCTTCTAGTTGCACTTCTACCTCAAGGCGTAAATTCGGTTATCCAATGATAAATATTACGTTCGATTATTGTATGAACAAAGACAGGAAAAGTTCAGCAAAATTAATTACACATACACACAGTCAGCTACGAAATAATTCACTTGGAATAATCCTGAGGAATAATGCAGTTTAGCTTTTAAAGTTTGACAATATCTTACCCGAACGTACTGGGTGTCAAATCAGAATCTAAAATTGGAGACCGTCACGAAATCATGTAAGATTTTTAATAGACAGGAACACCGTCTTCGACCAGAGTTCGTACAGGCTGAACACTGAACTCCTAGCATGAGACAACGGACAGGACACATAGCACCCAGTGGATCAGCCAGCGGAGAATTTTTTGATCACGAAAAGTTTCCTCCTTACCGGGGCGGGAATCGAACCCACACTCCCTAACACATGCATCTAGACCATCGGTTCTCAACCTGTGGATACCTTTGCAGGTTTCTGGGGGCACCTGTGACAAAAATACGTAATGGCGGTTGTTGTATTATAATTGCAAAAAATACTATTGCTAGGAACTTATTTCGAGTAGGCGTAACGACCGATGTTCTCTTCATGTAGTCTATTCCGCTAACTTGACTTTACGCTACTTATTAGAAAGGAATCTATACTTTCTGGGCGACGTTAGGCATAAGTACGTTTTAGGCTCTCTTTTCATGTCATGAATAAACTGGACTTAGTGGCCTTACAATTGGTAAAGTGAAAATGGATTTTCAAACTTAACATACCCAAGAAACACTGAAAACAGGTTAAACGCCTAAACATACATCGCCTCCCGAGCAGGAGAAATTGGCTCAATAATACTTAATTCTGTTATTGATACCATACTCTGTTATGAACTAGCCCTGTATAAGAGGTAAAATACCAAAGGAATAATACCAAAAACTAATATGCACAATACTTAAGCCATAACAAACTCAGTTATTAAATTCAATTTCAATACCAAATGCATAACCAATTATTATTCGTTTGGTATTGAAATACCTAAGCCTGGTATGCCTCAAGTATTCTGCAGATAAGTTTTTGGTATTATTTTTTGGTATTTTACCTCTTATGCAAGGCTAAATCATACCAATTTCAGTTATCGAGGTCGTCGCTCCTGTTCGGGCTTCTTCGGCTATTAAACCAGCTTATTCGGCTGGAATTGTTTGTTGTGTAGTTATGATGATTAATTTGCTTATGGCAGGATTGATCAGTAATGAAAAACTGCTAACGAAAGATCTAAAGACGAAAGAACGTAAGGGTGCGCAGACAAAGGAACGTAAGGGTGGAATAAATTTAGAATTAAGCGACACTGCGCACTGTTATCGAAACTGGCGTACAAACAAAATTATTATGTACAATTACACATAATAAGCATGTTGTCTAATTTATAATGCATACTTCGTGATGATCAAGAACTAGTCCTGGTCATTAAGGTTTGGAACAGATTGTTTCATTAGGCCACATTATTATGGACAACAAGAAAGCGAACTACCGTTAGAAGGGGTATTTTCGACAAACCGGGCGCTAAAAATACTAATAAAGAGAAGTGTAACACTAATTCTCTTTTAAACTGAAACATCGTGGTCGTAGGGCAGGAGTCTGTCATTTTCTTACGCTTTATACAGATTGGAAAGCGGAGAAAAGATTGTAAAAAAAAACGAAAAATAACTTTACGTAATTAGCCTACCGCATAAAAGAAGCCTCGATGTAAAAAGTAGTTTCACTCATGTTTTGTCTCATAAAATACTAACGGCGACGACTGACATTGAACCCAGGCACACTGCAATGAGAAGCAGGAATGCTTGTCAGTCAACCACCAGCGCCACCGGTTTTCAATCATTTGAAACTATTATTTCACAGTATCAGAATTTACAAATTCTTTCACCTACATCGCTTTATGAATGAAAAATCATATAATCAATCCATATTATGTATAGGCATTTTAGACTTTTCTAGGCATTAAAAATTACTAGCCCAAACCAGGTCTCGTCTCGAATCCAACATGACCTACTCTGCAGCAATTCGTATTTTTGCTGAGCCATGATGCTCATCGCACTATTTTTATTTTATTCAATATCCAAAGATTCCTAATTTTCAAAAGTCTCAAAAGAGAAGAAAGAGAAAAAAAAAAAATTCTCAGAAACGGACACCTAGTACATAATATCCTTTTATAATTATAATCATAATTATAATCCAAAGTTTCACTCGGAATTCCATATTTTCAAAATATTTTCTGAAACTAATAAAAGTATCAGAATTTCGGAAATTCTTTTTCTTTTTCATTGGCATCACATTCTCTCCCCAGGCATTATTGTCTCATAGCAGCTTAGTGTTTGTTAGGCACTTCAATGATAAATAACTGCGTTGCTCTTATTTCTGCATTCATATATCTTGAGGGTGACACGATGGAACTCTGATGGCCAAAAAAGCTATGAAAATTTCCTAAGCCAAATCGGGAATCAAATCAAGCCCCCTTCACCATGGTCTTAAACCAAAAGACCAAAATTTTCAGGAACCCTTTATTTTTCTATTTACATGTTACCCCTAGAAATGCAAGATCCAAATTTTTAATACTATGTAAGGTATGTAAATCCTCAATGTTTCGTCAGAAACCCGATGTAAATTTTCAAAAATTTATTCGATTTGAGTGATATTTGAGGTAAGCCAGCCTAGGGCTACAAGCCTCTTTAATCTAATCTAATCTAATCTCATACATGCGTAGCCAATACTTGAAAGCATCCTGGAAAATGACGGTTCCTGAATTCCGTAATTTTCCTTTTCATATGGCCAGGCCAACTACGCAGTATGTACCGCAGAGATGACTCCTAGATATTGAGCGACTTCAGGAATACCTAAAGTCACTCAATAGCTTGGAATCGAGGGGAAAGGAAGAAAGCGTGGACCTCCCGTACCAAACGCTTCCAATAATATAGATACCTAATATATGATAAAAATCGTGTGCGTGTTTTTTTTGTATGATGTATATGAGCGTGTATGTGGATATATGAGTGTGTATGTGTGTTTATATGACTACACTGATAGACAAAAGTATTTGTCATGTTTTAATAGAGCTACTATGAAAACATGACGAACACTCATATCCATCAGTATATGTATTTTTTTTTCTTCCTAAACAATGGAGGGGGAATCTGCTCAACAGACATCCTGGGTTGACCAGGAAGTGCTGGGTTAGGGGCCACCTCCAATGAGGGAGGCAGGACTGCATCCCCGACCAGCTAAACCGTTTCCATTGCCGCCAAGCCTATCGTCCCTTCGGTACAACCAGAAAGTAATGCTTCAAAGGGGGGCCAGTGCATAACGCACCCTCGAGGTTAGCTGCGTGTCCTTGCAGCATCGAACATCGTGACTCGCTTTTTTAGAAGAACACCATGGTATCGTGCCAGCCGATACCGATACCATGTTGTTCTTCACGCGGCCACTTGTTCGATAAAAGGATCGAGTTCGACCAAAGGGCACCGGTATGACCCATGAAGCCGACTCCGAACCCTTGGACCACCTCTTATTTGCGCCTGAACTAGCCATTCCTCGAGTCCACGCGCCACCTTCTGTGTAGCTCAGAGACGATTTGGACGATAGGCGATAAAACGGCGTTCCAGCCAACTTCATCTTTACACATCCTCCGGACTAGGTTGTCCGGGTTAGTGTCCAGACCACATGTGGCAAGCATGTGGTCACGCATTGTGCGAAAACGCGGGCACACGAACAACACGTGTTCCGCCGTTTCCTCTAAACCTACGCACACCGGACACTCGGGCGAGGCCGAGTGTCCGAACCGGTGTAGGTACTGTCTGAAGCAACCATGGCCTGTAAGGACCTGGGTCAGGTGGAAAGTGATTTCCCCATGACGCCTCTTGACCCACGTACCTATCTCCGGTATCAACCTATGCTTCCATTTGACCATTGAGGCCAACCTGACAGTCCTACGGATGCCTCTCGTGCCGCGCATTTCGAAGCACTCTATGTCTTCACCGATAACGATGTCAATAGGCATCATACCGGTGATGACGCAAAGTGCATCGTGCGACACGGTACGGTACGCGCTCGCAACTCTTAGGCACATGAGCCTATACGTACTTTCTAAATTCGTTCTGTAGCAGTTAATACGCAGGGCCGTGCCCCAAGCTGGCCCCCCATACCTCAGTATGGACAGAGCAACGCTAGCCAGAAGCTTGCGCTTGCTGGCATAAACCGCAGAGCTATTGGACACCATCCGGGACAATGCCGCTATAGCTGTGGAGGCACGCTTGCAGGCGTAATTGACGTGGCTACCAAAGGTGAGCTTATCGTCGATCACTACCCCCAAGAGTTTGATGGAGCGTTCAGAGGTGACCGTGCAGTTGCCTGCCCTTATCACCGCTTGTTGCTCCGACTTTCGGTTGTTAACAACAACCACCTCAGTCTTGTGGTGAGCCAGTTCTAACTTCCTGGAACACATCCACTCCTCCACAATTGCGATCGAGTGGGCTGCAGTCAATTCCCCTCTTCGATCGATTCGCCGTAGACCTCCAGCGTAATATCGTCAGCGAAGCCGACGATTGCCACGCCCACCGGGAACTTCAACCTCAAGACACCGTCGTACATGACGTTCCATAACACCGGACCCAGTATGGAACCTTGCGGAACCCCTGAGGTTATGTCAACGCACTTCCGACCCGCCTCCGTGTCGTATACCAGTACTCGATTCTGGAAGTAGCTTCCGAGAATCTTGTACACGTGCTCGGTAGTTCTAATACTCAGGAGCGCATCTGCAATAGCTGCCCAACTTGCACTATTGAAAGCATTCCGCACGGCGAGAGTCACTACTGCACAATAGCGAACTTCCCTCCTCGTACGCTGGATAGCTATCTCCGCGGATTTGGTAACCGACAAGATAGCGTCTATGGTCGACATACCCTTTCGGAAGCCAAACTGGTTACTTGATAGACCATCCACACCCTCCGTGCGTATTAACAACCTGTTGAGGATGATCTTCTCGAGCAACTTCCCCGCGGTATCAAGCGGGCATATTGGTCTATATGCCGACGGATCCCCCGGTGGGTTTCACGCCTTTGGCAATAGGACCAAGCTCTGCCTTTTCCATGCTTCAGGGAAGACACCCTCGTCCAGGCATCTCTGCATGACAGATCTGAACATCTCGGGAGCCTCGGCAATGGCCGCTTTAATGGCCAGGTTCGGAATACCATCCGGTCCTGGCGCCTTACCTACACTAAGGGACTGTGCAATCCCCGCAAGTTCCGCCACAGTTACTCTTCCCTCGTCTGCCACCCTGGTTCCTGGCAGCTCCACGAAGGGAGGCCAGGGGCTTGGGTCGTGACGTGGGAAGAGCCCCGCGATGATCCTCTCCAGCTTCTCTAGAGACTGCTCTGTAGGGGCCATCGCCCCACGTGTCTTGGCCATTACGACCCTATAGGCGTCACCCCATGGATTCGCGTGGCATCGCATGCACGCGAGAGTACTGTTACCAGCTGCTCGCCGATCAGACCGAGATTATTGTGCTCGCGGCGGAGCGCTTCCTTAGACACCTCGTCGTCGAAGTATGATGTCTTCCACATACGAGGGCTAGGCCTCGCCCCTTCTTCCGTCCGCTGGTCGTATAGTCGATACTGTAGCGAACCGCCAGATGGTCGCTGTGAGTGTAGCCATCATCTACCCTCCAGTTCGAACTACTCGTTTGGCCAGGGCTCCAGAACGTAACGTCGATAATCGACTCGGCACCGTTCCAGCTGTAGGTACTTTTGGTACCGACATTAGCCAAGTCCACATTCAACATGGCCAGTGATTCCAGCAGGATCTGCCCCCGTTGATTCGTGGATCGGCTTCCCCATTCCACGGCCCAAGCGTTGAAGTCCCCCGCTATCACCACCGGCCTACGCCCCATCAAGTTAGCCGTTAAACAATCTAGCATTCGACCGAACTGCTCGATCGACCATCGAGGAGGCGCATAGCAGCTGCAGAAGAAGACCCCGTTGATTTTGGCAATGACTAAGCCCTCGTGTGTCGAAGACACCAACTCTTGGACTGGGTATTTCCCCGTTGTTGCAGGGACACAGGTAGCAGGTAACTGAAGTTGTGCCTCGATCTCCTAGTCGTAATCTGCGTAAGCCTGGATCACTCCTAGATTAACTTCAGCGCAACTCTATTAAGGTTGCGATACATGGCTAGATATTTCTATAAATGAAGTTGTTCCTATAAATGATAAGTTGTTAGTTACCGTCAACTGGGGGGAAGATGATCATTTTTAAGACAAAACATGCAATAACAATGTGTGTTTACATTTTAAATCGAAACAAATATTTTCAAAACATGTACTGCTATACGTTGCAGTAATCAACAACTTTAGTTTTCTGAAATGCATTCGCATTTATTAAAATAAATTAAATTATCACACATTTTTTGAGTAATCTGGTTTGGGGTGAAGTTGATCAAGACAGCTCTACTAAAATCATTATGACCTAGTAGTCAAAATACACTAGGTTGTTTGTATGAATGTTGAATTTACTACGTAAAGAAGTCTACGAAGTTAATATTTGAAACAAAAATAGCGTCATTTATGACTATCTCTCTCTTTCTTCCACAAAATACATTTTCATGATTATAATCGAAAAACTCGGATATCTACCTAGCGGTAACATTACTTGAACGGAGAATATTGTTGACTATCGTTTCATAAAAAAATTTGGCACTTTTGACTGACACATCAAATGATTATCTTCACCTCAATGATCATCTTCCCCCCAGTTGACGGTACTTATCAATTGTTGGCAAAGTTTTTATTACACAATTGCTACTAAATGCGCCTTTTCCTTTAAATTTCATACAGTTCCGAGTGGGATACTTTGGATTGCAGTAAAGCTTTCAACGCAATGGAACGGATCGGCGATAGTAAAGGTAGGATTTGACAGTTAGCCCATATATTTTTTGTCAAATCCTGGAGATACCGTCGGCTCTCCATTCGGGGCTTAAATATGTTTTTTTCATATTGCGGACGCCAACAGTATGTTTTATGTTTCGGACGCCAACAGTATGTTTCGGTTTCAAGTAAAAAGCTATTAGAACACTCATGATCATGTTGTAAAGATTCGAATGTATTCAAAATGTGTTCTCAATACCAGATTCAAAATCACTTGTCACTTGATATAATTGATAGTAACTAAGCATATGCGGTATTTCGAAAAATTTCGTTTCAGGTGATTCGAAACGAAATTCCGCGGAATTACGCGGAATGTGAGCGTGACGAAATCTGATTTCTTGATTTCGTTTCCTTTCGTAAAATTACAAAATTTCGCTAGAAAAAACTAGCTCCTTACGAGATTTAACGGAATTCCGCGGAATTTTGAAACAATTTTAAACTTAAACCATACTTTATTTTATCAAAAATTTTGGCAGCGCCGCTGAACAAATTCGTTAAGTTGTTTTCAAAACTTTAGGTTATACAAATTTTTCTATTAACGCTTACTACATTATCCCATTTTTATTCGACAAATACGTATGTAGTTTTCTTCTACAAAACGTAATCAGTGTTTCCAAGATTCAAATTTATATTTTGTGATATTTTTTTTTACTATTTGCAGAATATGAATGCAAAATCAATCGTGGGACGGCAAGTCCGGAAGACGCGAAGTGAAAAAAAATCTACCTCGCGTAGCAGGTCGATCGTTTTGTAGAAGCACATTGATCTTGCGTTAAATTGATTTGAGACACAGTTTTCGTCTTCTTGTTTTCAAAATAACTTCGTTGACAATAAATATTTAGTCGCTTACCAAGGGACTTCACATGAATTACTTTCGCCATTCCTACCCCACCATTCCAAATAGCGGGTCACCTAGATTTACAAGCACTAATTGCATTACATCTACATCGCCTCTTCGTCGTTCCGATCAGACCAAGCTTCGTTATGAAGCATATCGCTTCGTGAGAACCTCCTTATGTTATCTCTATCAACACCATTCAATTTCCCCGACCCACATCGTCTGCTATCACTAAGACAGCTGTAGCCAAAAGAGCATGCGATGCAACACACTGCGCCGCGTTGGAAGAAGTAGATTCGACCGCTAAAGCATTCGCCGCCCTGAAATTTGTGCTTGTGCTACCCTGTTCCGGACTTCCTCCTGAAGTCGATCTCCTGGAGGATCCTTGGCTACTCTTTCGTTCTCCTCCTTTGAAGCACAGCAGTGGATGGTGTCGACCCCTACAATACCGACAGGAGAACTTCGACGTGCACTCCCGGGCTATGTGACCACGTTTGAGGCAATTGCGGCAAAGGGATGCTTCGCGCAAGAAAGACTCCCGGCTGGACTGAGACATCCTTAAAAACGATGGACACGTGTGAAGTCCATGTAGCTTCGCACATGAGGGACACTTCGCGTTGTACGACTGTACGGCACTGTTGCTGACCTTCGGTGAAAATGGCTTCTTTCTGCGTTGTGGCGACAGCTCGACAACTTTCGACTCCACCTTCGTTGGTAGAGCTTCGAGAATTTGGATTCTCCGCTACAGGAACTCCAGCAAGTCCTTTATGGTGTCCTGCTCCTTCGTCGACGAGTGCTCCTCCCATCCTCGACGTGTGCTCGGGTCGAGACTAGCGCTTAGATGTTTGACCAGCAACAGATCTTTGTATTGGGCTGGTTGGATGATCTGATCCAGGGTCAGAATCACACGGTCGAACCCATCGACCAGCCTGTGGAGATCCGCGATTGACTCCGTGGTGAAGGACGGCAGTTTGAAGAGAGCCTGAACTTGCTTCTTTCGTAAAAGCTTGCTGTTGTTGTAGCGTTTCAGCAACGACTGCCACGCAACCTGGTAGTTGTCCCTCGTGATCTTAAGCGGATCGACTAGTGCCTTAGCTTCGCCTGCTAAGCACCCCTTGAGATAGTGAAATTTCTCCACATCGGGTAGGTCTTGCTTCTCGTGGATCAGAGACGTGTAGAGATCCCTGAAACTGAGCCAGTCGTCAATGTTGCCGTCGAAACTCTGCAGCTGGATTTGAGGTAGGCGAACGTGATCCATACCACCACGTAGAGTGACATCTCCAGGACGAGTCGACTGGTTCTGGACGGAATTATTCTGAACCTCTCCCACTTTCTCCGCCAGAAACGATTTCGCATCGTAGTAGCGGTTCTCCATCTCCAACTGCTCCCTCTGCAAACCTTCGGGCTCCGTGAAGTCCTCGTGCGCTTGTATTTCCCAGATTGCCTCACTTATCTGAACCCACAATACATCTAACTTCTCGAGACGAACATTGATTTGAGCGACAGGGGTACCCTCCTTAAAGTTCTTAACATACTGGCTAATGTTACTTAAAGATAATTTTAACCCCTTCAGCCTCGTCGTCAAACTCTTCAAGAAATCTGTCTGTTGTCGTTGCTCCACGGAAACTTGAACAATGTCGTTAGTCAGTGGGTTACTCCACTCGCAGAATCGTAGAACCGTCGGCAAAAATTGATAAAATCCCCAAGCAACACGCGCAACATCTTTCAAATAGCTGTTTGTTCCTAAAAAATTGCATTGAAGACACTGGCAATACATCGAGTCACATTAAAGCCACTTTCCAGTTTTAGAAACCTACAATGTTTCATTTCCGTTTAAGTGGCGTTGCAATATGCCAAGCATCTGACTTCTTGGGTGATTTGGAATTCAATGTGTTTCATATCAGAAACAAAACAGATAAGTTGCAGTATTAATAACTCTTCGGTTCATTGATGTTACGACAATGTTTCTGATATGTTGCAAAACACTTTGCGCTCAGCTGAGCAGCATTTTATTTTTGACAGTCGCCTGCCTGTTCCGTATAAGGTACAATGAAGTTACAAATGACTTTGTTGTTTATGTAGTGCACTCGTAGCAGAGTATCCAAATAGAATTCATGGTGTGATGGTTATAGTAAAAGGTTGCAAATCTCAAGGTCCATGGTTCGATTCCCGGTTGATTTTTGTGTTTTTATTTTCATTATAGCCGCAAGATGTTGCAAATAGGCTCCACCTCTTGCGCTTTTTGTGTCACAAAGGAGTTCCGAATACGACGCGTTGTGCATAAATCCGACATTTAGTAAGTTACACCACAGTTGTTGTTACTAACTGAGATACAAGTGGTGTTGCTTGGGACGGATATCGTAATACTCAATATTGTCCGCTTCGGCGGTACATATACAGTTCAGCTCACCTATGAGAAGTAACAGCGGTGCAGCCGAAGCCTAGAACAGCAAATTCTCTGATTGAGAAGACCTCCTTGATTCGGACGAATGCCTCAGATTCCGATCCAAGCCAGGAAATGCGAGGGAGTGGAAACACAGATGTAATGCGACGGGATTTTTTTAGAATTATTTTCTGCCAAACCCTGAGTATGGAATTCAAGCTTCAAGCAACATTCGTAAAAATGGTCAATTCGAAAATTCCATCGTACAGTGACGGGATTTTTTGGAATTATTTTCTGTCGAACCCTGAGTATGGAATTGAAGCTTCGACCTACATACGGACCATTGTGTCCACTGGGCGGTCCCCTGGAAGATCCGGAACATCTGTGAAAATGGTCATCCGTAAATTACACCGTAAAGCAACGCTATTTTTTTAGAACCATTTTCTGCCGAACCCTGAGTATGGAATTGATGCTTTGACCCACAAACCGACCATTGTGGTTTAAAAAAAACCTGACGCATCACGATGAAATTTACTAATTGACCATTTTTACGGATGGTCCGGACCTTCCAGGGGACCACCCAGTGGACACAATGGTCCGTATGTGGGTCAAAACGCCAATTCCATACTCACTCGCTTTACGATGGAATTTACGAATTGACCAGCGCTAGTGCCAACATTGGAGGTACTCGTTTCCGGTTTTGCGCTATCTATGTTCCTCCGGACAAAAGCCGAAATGCTGACTTGATGGATGAGCACATTTCCACCGTTCGTGAGCTTTGCGAAAATGCGTCCGATGATGACATCGTGTTCGTGTGTGGTGATTACAATCAACCTCGAATTGCTTGGTGTATTGATGAGAACGGAATCCGTCCTGACAATTCATCTTCTGTGACCCCAGCAGGAACCGCTTTGCTAGATAAAATGGATTTCCTGAACCTATTCCAAGCAAATGTTCAACTCAACAGTTATATACAATATACAATTCACAGTCGTATTTTGGTACATGCTGCAGAAGATCCCTTGCTACCAGTCGATCTCCACCATCCACCACTGGCAACAGACAACTGCCTCTTCAAGAGGCAAATAGATTCGATCAAAAACTAAATTATCGCAAAATTGACTTTGACCTCATCCTTGCTCACCTGTTTGGTCTGGAATGGAGTTTTATTTACGACAGTGAGGATGTGAATGATATGGCTGCTAAATTCAGCGATGCAATCTGTGATTGGTTAAGTGCAAATGTTCCTATGAAAAGGAAACCGGCGGTCCCTCCCTGGAATACGCCTCAACTGAAAAAACTAAAGCGCAGTCGAAGACGTTGGCATCGTTACTTGAGAATTCATCATTCGACCTTTGCAAGATTGAATTTCAAACGCGCTAGTGACGATTACAGACGGTTGAATGCTGCACTGTATAAAAGTCATGTTCTAAGAGTGCAGAATAATTTACGTCGTGAACCTAAATCTTTCTGGAGGTTCGTTAATAGTAAGAGGAAGAATACGTCTGTCACTCCTAATGTGGTTTATGAGGATAGTGAGTCGACAAGTGAATCTGAAGCGTGTGATCTATTCGCCAGACACTTCGCATCTGTTTTCCAGACGGAATCATCTGACGTTGAGGCTGAGCTTGCTACGACAAACGTTCCATTGGACGCTGTGGATCTGAATACTTTTGAAATATCTCCTGCTATGGTCATCCAAGCCGCTAAAAAGCTGAAAAATTCCTTTTCTCCTGGGCCGGATGGTATTCCTGCTGCTATACTTCGTCGCTGTGCTACTGCTGTTGCAGAACCGCTTGCCTTTGTTTTTAACAAATCATTCGAAAGTGGGGTTTTTCCCATGTGCTGGAAACATTTTTATATGTTTCCGGTACACAAAAGTGGAGATCGTCGTGATGTCAAAAACTACCGTGGAATCACTAGTCTGTGTGCCGCTTCAAAGCTATTTGAAGTCATGGTAAGTGACTACGTTTTGCGCGCAACGAAGGCTTATATCTCTAACGAGCAACATGGGTTCATGCCCGGCAGATCCGTTAGTACAAACTTGCTTGATTTCACGACTACTTGTATGACAGCAATGGAAGAAAAGCGCAGGTGGACGTTATATATACGGATTTGAAAGCGGCTTTTGATAAAATTGACCACAAGATACTCCTTCGGAAATTGTCGCGATTGGGCGTTTCGGATAGACTCGTTGCATGGTTTACATCATACCTGTCTGGCAGAATACTGCGAGTTAAGTACGGAGCTGGTATTTCTTCACCGTTCACCTGTTCTTCAGGTGTCCCACAAGGAAGCAATCTGGGACCGTTACTGTTTGTCATATTTTTCAACGACGTAGCAACTTCTCTCGGATTTAGATGCACGCTGATTTATGCCGATGATCTGAAAATATACATGGTAGTGCGCTGTATTGAAGACTGCTCTCATCTACAAACGCTGATTAATAGGTTTGCTCTCTGGTGTCAAGAAAATAAGCTTGTGATCAGCGTTCCAAAATGTGCAGTGATGACTTTCCATCGCTCTAAGGATCCGATCATATTTGATTACTACATCGATAACTGCTGCCTCAAGAGATTGGACCACATAACAGATCTTGGCGTTGTATTGGATTCAAAGCTCAGTTTTCACGCCTATTATGCGTCGATCATTTCCAAAGCCAATCGTCAACTTGGCTTTGTGACTAAAATTGCAAAGGAATTCACTGATCCACATTGTCTAAAGGCACTGTATTGCTCCCTTGTAAGGCCAATTTTCGAAAGCTCATCCATTGAATGGGCGCCAAACGACGTAACATGGAATCTGCGAATCGAGCGTATCCAAAAACGATTCATCAGGCTCGCATTGAGACATCTTCCGTGGCGGGACCCCGCGAATCTTCCTGCCTATCCCGAACGATGCCAATTGCTTGGTCTTGATACCTTGGATCGGCGACGGGAAATTCAGCAGGCTACTTTTATTGTTAAGTTGCTGAATGGAGAAATCGATTGCTCCCATCTCCTTTCGTTGATTGGATTCCGCGTACCTGGAAGAATGCTGAGACAGCGGGCATTGCTGCACACTGGATTTCATCGCACTCAATTTGGTTATAACCAGCCCATATGTACCATGATTCGTTTGTTTTCATCGATTGAAGCTGCATTCGATTTCGGAATTTCCACATCCCAGTTTGTGAATAGATTAAAAAGACAGAACCTAATTTAAGCTAATATTCATGTTATTCATTAAGACTGTTGAATGTCAGATGAATTATAAATAAACAAATAAACAAATCTTCCAGGGAACCACCCAGTGGTCAGAATGGTCCGTATGTGGGTCAAAGCATCGACTCCATGCTCAGGGTTCGGCAGAAAATGGTTCTAAAAAAATCCCGTCGCTTTACGATGGAATTTACGAATTGACCATTTTTACGGATGTTCCGGATCTTCCAGGGGATCACCCAGCGGCCTCTGAATACACACACTTCTCTGAAACCACACACACATGCGCATACATAGACACAGCGATTCACACCAACATACACACATACAAACGCCCACTGACACATAAATGCCCATCTCCGAAGTAAAGCATATTGGTAGTACCGGAAAAGTTTAGGCAAAGACACGAATAGGATGGAAAGATGGAAAGTTCGAATGGTAGAATCCATGAAGTAGACAGTTTATCTTGCGGTCCGAGGGGAAGCAAGGTAACAAAACAAGTAAAGGAGTTTTTTCCCTCAGTCGAGGGTTTTTCCTCCCACCAAGTTGGAAGCAAATTTCCATAGAAGCAAGATTACCTAATTGTGGAAGGTAACTTAGCAGGCGTGATCCCCAGAGCCCAATCCCCCTAGCAGGCCGCAAGGGGAGATGGTGAATGTTTCCAATCAGTTTTGCGAGAAAGTGTAGACGAAAGTGTCACAACTCAATAAAAAACCCAGATTAATCCACCTAGCGTTGGTGGTGCCTTTCTCGCATTTAGTTAAGACACAAACCTTATGTACCATTGTACATAACCGATGTACCATTTTCTTCATAACTTTTAAACGCAATGACCGATCGTTATAAAATTCAATAGTGATCAACAAGGCTTTGTCCCCTGTCGAATGAAACTTGTTGCGAGAAAATCGGTTAAGGATTACTATACGAAAAGTTGTCTAATGTTTTTTATAGCTTTTGTGCACACACATACACACACACACACACATACACACGGACAGACAGACATGTGCTCAGCTCGTCGAGCTGAGTCGATTGGTATATAATACTATGGGTCTCAGAGGCTTCTATAAAAAGTTCGTTTGCGGAGTGAAATGATAGCCTTTCGGTACAACTTAGTTGTACGAGAAAGGCTGTAGCATGATGGCTATTGTAAATATCAGCGCCTAGATCAGCCATTGGCCTGATGCCAAAACTTTTCCAGAAGTTACATCCGAGAATCGCTTTTGAAATTTCCGGAACTACCACAGTCGGTACTACCCTGGTGACATTTTTGTACGTGTACGGTATATTGAGGTATCCAAGGCAGCGATATTCCGTATTATCTGCCGTGCATACCCTGAGCCTCGTAGGTTGAAGTTGTAGACCATACTTCTCAGATAAATCTAACGAGTTGATCACGCTAATTCCGGCACCGGAGTCTAGTAGAGCGACTAGCTCGGTGTCGAAGACATTAACCCGTAAATAAGGACATTTCCGTGTTTGAATTTTTATCGTGTGTATTCGATTAATTGGGTCAAAGTTAGTTTTTGGTTTGGGAATCAATTTTTGGCGAGGAATGACCGGATTCCTAGACGTGCACTCCTTTACTGGTTTCCCTGGTTCCTGTCAATTCTTGGCTGCCTTGGTCCCGCACATTTTGGACAAGAACGAATCGTTCTTCCGAGATTTCCACAGCCGTAGCAGAATACCGCTTTCGTTTCCTTACAGTCCCTCCAATTGTGCCCAATCTTCCTGCAATTCCAACAGACATTCTGCTCTGGTCTGGAGGTACTTCCTTCACCGGTATTCCTATTCATCGGCCTCACATTTCGATTATCTGTCGTTGCTCTGACGATGTCTTTTTCCTCGGGATTATCGCTCGCATACTCCGAAAGACTGTAATCAACGTGGTGTATGTTCCGTTGATTTCGTATTTCCGAAGAGTACTGTAAGCTAGGATCCACTGCATCAATCCCGTGATTTAGCCTGGTCAAGTGATCCAGATCCTGAACGTGGATCGTGGCGATCTTCGAGCGATAGTGGTGTCTCATGTTATCCCACACGACTTCGAATTTGCGCCGCCTCGACAAAGGTTCCGATAACATTTTGTTCAGCCGTTCAATCTCTGACACAAATGCATTAAAAGACTCCCCCCTCAATTGTTTGCGTTCCTGAATTTTCGGCCTGATGCTCTGATCCTGATTAGGATTCCCGAAGCGATAACGTATCCTATGTTCAAAATCTCTCCAGTCTATAAACTCGTCTACGTACGTAAAGAACCAGTCTGATGCTGGACCCTCCAGAATTAGATGGATGTCTCTTAGTAGATTCCTATCGGACACACCTTCTCGGACTGCGATCTTTTTTAATTTGTATAAAAAATTCTCTACTGACACTGACTTACTGTCTCCGGAAAAGGAGAGCTTCCAATGCTCAATCCTTCTATGCTGACGTAGGCCCCTGTTGCCTTGGTCCCCGTACCAGTCTGAACTGCTTATACCTCCTGCATATGCCCGCTCGTACTCTCTACGCGGTCCTTGGTGCGTGCTCCTGTTCCGGTAGTAAGGGCCGCTAACTCCGTTGAAGTCTTCAGAATCGCTACTGTTGCCATTCGTTGTCCTTTGAAAATTTTGAGTTTTGCCAGACGTTCCAGCAACTCTTCGTAAGATGGCAGAACTAACGGTTTTGTACCCGTTTCCTGCTGTTTGTTCCCTGTTTTGTTATTCATCTCTTTCGGTATTGCCCCGGCGGACTTTAACCTGTTCGGCTCCCGTTTGTCTCCAGTAGTTCCTAATGGTTTCTCCGACTTGTTACTGTCCAGCTCAGTCCCCCCAGCTGCCAGTTCTAGCTTCTCCTCGACTTCCACGCCCTCCGGTGCTTGTAAGGATTTGGGTGCCTTCTCTATTGTGTCCATGTTTGTTTCCAGCAGCTCTCGCCGCCAGGCTTCTCCTTCTTCGGACCCAGGCTCCCCTCTAAGTACCCTATGGTAATAGTGCTTCAACCGTGAAATCAACCTCCCATCTGGTTTTTCCAGAAGACCTTTTGTCAGTTGATCTACCCGGCTCCTAATCAGGTCTACTTCCTGTTCGAATGGACAAAGTGGTCGGTACCGTCTTTTTTCTTGTTGATCTTCCTTGAAAAGCCTCCTAGGTAACCGAAGTTTTGACGACAAATCTTTCCCTTTATCGACATCCTGTTTCCTAAGCAACAATTCATAATCAACCTCCTCCTGCGTTAGGTGGTCCGCGTACGGATTTGTAATGACCATTGTGTTTAGAAAAGGGTTTAGTTTATGGTAAATCAATTCAATAATTTTATAGTTCAGTTCACTAGATTCAAAATTTGAAAATTGCAAATTTGTTCACTTAACCCTAAAACCTTAGATACTAGAATTCATGCAAAATGTGTTTATGTGTAGGTAATAGAGTAATGATTCAACACTGTATAGTTTTAACACTCAGAACGCATATACAAACGAAGAAACAAATAAATATATGTACAATTTCGTGCTCTTTTGCACTAATTCCAAATAAATTCAATTGCAAAATTCCCAAATTTTTAAGAAAATTCCGAAAAGCCTTTTAAACGTTGGGCGCCAAGTTATAGCACGCCGTAGCGGCTATGGGGTCTCTCGACCTTGAACCTGTAAACGAGCGGCTTAAGCGCCACCTCAATCAACATTGAGGGCCGCCCGTCTGTTTTTGTGCCCGGCAAGAATCCAAACCTCAGGGCAGGTTTCTTGAAAGAATTCAGTGGATGAGAAACGCACTAGCAAACCCGAACGGTTATAAAGTACTTCCGTTCTTTTTCGGCGAGATGACCGTCCCACGCGTAAATTTGCGATGGCTAGAGATCGTCGTTCGGTTAGTCACTGTAGCTCAAATTATCATCATTGGCAGAACCAACCTTCACAATTCTCCCTTCTCGTTGTAAGAACGGAAAAGGAGGGACTGAGTTTCCCTAGCAGTCCAACTAGGAGTAAAAATCACAAAGTACGACAAAAAAAAAACACTAACCGAAGACATCAAAAACCTTTAGTACCTAGACATTACAAACTCGTTGCATTTGAATGGGAAAAACATTTATTTTTGTAGGGCAAAACGGCAACGATTAACAAGCATGCTTTTATTCGAATTACAAACTTATCCTAGGATCATTTCACTTCCTCTTTTCCTTTCCTTTCTCTCTACTTTATCTTGTCTGTCTACTTCATGTGTGCGGTATTTATAATTTTAGCTAGCTTTTATGTGTGTGTGTCAATTTATTTACGCATGCGCATTTCTACTCACGGTACCGTGGATGTTTTCTGGTGCTCTGCTTTACCGACCTTTCCTGATGTGGCTCGCTGCCGAAATGGTATTGCGGCACCTCCTCCAAGTGACCGCGAGGTTCGCGACCCGGCGAACGGACGGGTTCGGACAATAACGATGGTCGAACAATACAGCGTCTCGTGGAACGCGCCACCGAAGATGACAACAAAATGGCTTCCGTGGGCAGCCGGAATGACTGCTCGGCTACGGACGAAATAATTCGTTTTGAAGGTGGCCGGCGTGGCCAAGGCGGACGCAATGGTGACGGTGCGGTTCCTTTCCGGTTCACGGACCAAAAGCCGCAACTCGGAGAGTTTTCAACGAGAGCGCGTGGATCGACGAAAACGGTGGCCGAGAGGGTTGGGCGATGCGGTCGATATCCAGAGGTCGGTAGAGGCGTCGGTTCGAATCTCGTTTTCAAAAACTGGCAATAAGAAGCCGTCAAACGGCTGTTTGACGCGTATAAGCACACATTTTGGAACACACATATTTTACAAATTACCTTCTATTTCTACGATACTCGCACAAAAATACTAACGAACCGCACAACACTCTTTAACTGGACTTTAGCCTAACGGAAAGGAATAAACGTAAAATCTAAAACACCAAAGACTTCTAATGTCGTTTTAACATACCACAACAGATTCACGATACTAGATACTAAAAAACTCGCACTCCCGGATCTTTCCACGGTCTCGGTTGAAATGATCCAGTGTGGTCCCAAATTGCCTCAGATAGGTCGTGAGGTTGTTCGAATCGTGTCCGGGGTTGTTGAACCTTTGCAAAGGCCCTCAACCTTCCCGATCTAAATCTTTACCCATCATAAACCTACGAATGAAACTGCCATCTCATTCCCTCATAACGTATCGGATCTGAAAGGGTTCTCATCCCTCTGAACCCTCTTAAGTCCCACCCCTTGGTTCAGACGGTCGTGGAAGCTCACGAACCGACCTGTGAAGCTTTGGCGGTTCATCTTAGATGAACTTGAACGTTCATTCTTTGAATGAACGTTTACGTGGAACATTTAACATATATGCGTTGAGTGAACTTGTCAGGTGTCGAATTGGTATCTATATTGAATAATTTATACACAAAAAAATGTAATGAACATTGAACCATAACTTGAATACAAGATTTACATAACAAGAACCAAAACAATTTAAATTAATTAATATCTATTTCATTCATTTACCGTAATCATCTATTATAGTTCTATTTACATATTTACAATAGCCATCATGTTACAAGGCAAAAACATAAATGCCCATTGTAAGGCTGTTGGGTACCCGGATTCTATCCTAGAAAAATTTTCTTCGAAGTTCAAAACATAATCGCTTTTCGACAACAGAAGCAAAGGTGCAAAGGTGGTCCCAATTTTGAGTAAAATTTCATTGAAAAAAAAAAAGACTAAACAATTTTACGCAGTCACTGAGTAGACGAAAGTTAGAGTACATGCATTTTCCGCTTAGACACAGTTCCAAGCAAAGCTCAAAGATCTTCAACTCTTCAACCATGATCAGCAGTCACTGATCCTCCAACTCCAATGGCAGCTCCTCGAAAGCTTCCCAATCCAATCAGCTCTAATCCACTGCTTCACAAATACGAGAATGGAACCCATATAGAAATGTCCTTTCTCGTTTATTCGGGGAGACATTTTCTTCACTTCTTCATTAGGCTTTACGATTGCCCAAAAGTGCCCATTATTGGCGCTCACTATGACCCGCCATCATCAGTCCAGCGGCACACCGTAATTCACCGTTACTTTTACTGCTGCCGCAATAAATGTGCAAACACGACCAACCAACCAATGATCCCAAAGCAAGAAGCGGTGTGACCAAGCGAGGATTTTGCGTGATAACCGGATATTAAAGCGCAATTAAAGTGTTGTCGTCGCCCTTTGGACACCAGTCCGGTTCAATATTCGGTTCGCTTGAGGTGGTTCCGTGCCATTAAATCGTTTAATTATACAGCTGCGAAGCCACTCGGGAGCGCGACGGCAGGTGGAAATCATCAACTTTTTACTCTTTTTTTTAATTACAGTGTGGAAATGGATGACCGATAGGCGAACCGAGATCCATATCGGCTTGATTAACCAGACAAAAACGGTCGGATTGTTTCATGTTTTGCATAAAAATTATTTCATAAAAATCTCCGCAGTCAAATCCGATACAGGGGGATTTAGATAACAACACCGTAAATTAATGACGAATGGGGTGTGCGGTCGAATGGAATTGTTGTTGTGTGCACAGACAAGCCCTGTCACGGAAGTCCTGAATGGGCCATTGTGATGGGGAACGGGCCTTCGATGGTGGGGGTCGGATGTGGTAGATATAAATTATTACCGGTCATGCTACAGTTGAAATTTTAATCTCTACCTTTCGGTGCGACCCTCCCGCTTGTCGGTAATGATCCAGTGTTCCATCAATTGGGCTTTATTATCGGGGTGTTATAAGGGCTGGGTCCCGGAGAAAATTAGTTAAACGATAATAACAAGTGACCCAGAACCCATTGCCCGGACATTGTAATTGAAATCGTAATTATATTAATCCATTATTTATTTCAATTACAACAAATCATACCGATGAAATATGGACACTGCCTGTTGGCGGTGGTGCTTGATAATTGCTTTGTGCTCTAGTTGGAATTTGTTTAATAGAAGAACGGAAATGCGACTATGCCGTTTGAAAGGAACCATCTTGGCATTCGCAAACTTCACCAACAAAGAAACGCTGCTGTTCAAGCTCAAGGCGGAAGCGTGTCTCAATTAAATTAATTTCAATAGCTGAGCTTTTTAGTTTCCTTATTCACTCAGCGGCACCGAAGTTTGGTGCAGATATTTCGATTAAAACTTTTGCTAACTACAGCAAACTTGCTCCTCGCTCGTTAAAGAGGGTTTTTTTTCTGTTCGAGGATGAATATCTGCGAAACTAAGGAAAGCACAGCCAAACTCGAATGACAAGAGTGAAATTAAATTCAGGTAATGACGGTAAATTCGGATGGAAATGTCGTGGGAGAAGTATGTATGAAGTTTTTGCATATTTTATTTACGTTCGAGGAGACCTGCTTCTATGCAACGGCCAATATATTCCATTCTGGCAGGCATCGTTTGTCAACTGATGCAGAGTGCAGATTCGTCGGACGCGTGACTGGTGGAATGATGGGTGGAATAATTTGTGGGTGTCTACAAGTTTGCGATGATAACAGCTGGAGAAATAATTTGATCTGCTACCATTATATTACCACCATATGGACTATGTTCGAGAGTTTGCTCAAAACAGTTCAACGTCACAACAACGGGAGTGAAGATATATTTTCAACGCCTTAATACAGTGATCCTCAACCATTTCGGCAATTTCAATATTCTTCAGCCAATAATAATCTTTCCATGATAATTCGTTCGGAAAGAAGCCATTTGGTGGAAAGTCCATCGGATGAATGCCACATGGATGAATGTTATGCCGAAAGTCATCTAGTCAAATTCCATTCGACCGGATCGAACGTGTGAACGAAATAGTTTTTAGGCCAAGTAAGAAGTTCGGTTATAGAAGCCATTTAGCAGATCAAATTTTGCCACGCGGCAGAAAATGTCGTTAGGCCGGGTCATATGTAGACATTTTTTTAAAATTACAAGCACACTTGTTTTTTTAATATTTCGATTTTTATTTATTTATTTATTTATTTATTTATCTATTTATTTATATATTATATAAATTAATTTCTCATAGTGTTGAGTTTCGCAGTTTCTTTAAATTTGTCATCAATATCCATACTAAATCCATTGCATATGTCCACTATACTTATTCACCAAACATTACAGATGTGAAAACTCAAAATATTGTAACCGAAGGAGAATTAGGGGCATTAGGGGCATAACTCCGAAAAACACAAACAAACCGAAAACAAGCAAACCGAAAACAAACAAACAAGCCGAAAGTCATTTGACCGAATGGGTCATCCGGCCGATTAGGTCATTAGGTTGAATAGGATATTTGGCCGAACATGCTATTTGGCCTAACAGGCTATTTGGCCGTTTGAAAAGTGAGAAATGAAGTGAGACGTGTCCCATATCACTACTTATTTCCCACTTCTCACTGTGAAAAGTAGGAAATGTTATGTGAGAAAAGAGACGTCTTATAACTCACTTCTTACTTCTCACTTCTGACAGTGAGACATCTCACTTAGCACTTATCACTGTAGAAAGTAAGAAGCATGAAGTGAGTAGTGAGACGTCTCACTTCACACTACTCACTTTTTACAGTGATAAGTGAAAAATAAGAAATTAAAAGTGAGACGTCTCACTTCCCTCTCCTCATTTTTCAAATTAAGTATTAAATGAAAAGCGTTAAAGTTAAAAGTCGAGTACGGCCACTGAGCCTCACAGTTGAGGTCGAAATACGTCGGCAAAGATCTGCAAACATAACAAAACATAGTGGAATTAAATGACGCTGGGTCATTAGGCCGAAGGTCATTAGGCCGAATGGTCACTAGGCCGAACGGTCATTAGGCCGAATGAGTACCGGGGAGTGAGAAGTGAGTAGCGCGATGTGAGTAAGAAGTAGAACGGAAGAAGAAAAAAAAGGAGGAATAAGCAAGAAGGAAGAAACAAGACGGAAAAAGGAAGAGGGAAGAAGAAAGACGGAAGAAAGAAGAAGGAAGAAAAAAGAAGGAAAAAGGAAGAAGAAAGAAGGAGAAAAGAAGAAGGAAGAAGGAAGGAGAAAGAAGGGAGAAGGAAGAAGGAAGAATAAAGAAGGAAGAATAAAGAAGGAAGTAGGAAGAAGGAAGAAGAAAGAAGGAAGAAAGAAGAAGGTAGAAGGAACAGGAAAAAAGAAAAAAAAGGAAGAAAGAAGATGCAAGAAGGAGAAAGGAAGAAGGAAAAAGGAAGAAGGAAGAAGGAAGAAAGTGGAAAGAAAAATGACGAAGGAAGAATGAAAAAGAAAGAAGGAAAAGGGAAGAAGTAAGATGGAAGAAAGAAGAAGCAAGAAGAAAAAATAAAAAGGGAAGAAGAAAGAAGGAAAAAGGAAGAAAGAAGAAAAAGGATGAAGGAAGAAGGAAGAAGGCAGATGGGAGAGAAGAAAGAAAGAAAAAGGAAAACGGAAGAAGGAAAAAGAAAGAAGGAAGAAGAAAGAAGGAAGAATAAAGAAGGAAGAAAGAAGAAGGAAGTAGGAAGAAGGAAGTAGGAAGAAGGAAGAAGGAGGAAAGAAGAACATAGAACAGGGAAGAAGGAAGAAGGAAGAAAGAAGAAAGAAGAATAAAAAAGGAAGAAGGAAGAAGAAAGAAGGAAGAAAGAAGAAGGGAAAGTGAAGAAGGAAGAAGGAAAAAGAAAGAAGGAAGAGGGAAAAAGAAAGACGGAAGAAAGAAGAAGGAAGAAAAAAGAATGAAAAAGGAAAAAGAAATAAGAAAGAAGGAAGAAGAAAGAAGGAAAAAGGATCAAGGAAGAAGGAAGAAGGAAGAAGGAAAGCAGGAAAGAAAGAAGGAAGAGAGAAGAAGAGAGAAGGAAGAAGGAAGAATAAAGAAGAAGGAAGAAGAGAGAAGGAAGACGGAAGACGGAAGAAAGGAAGGAAGAAGAAAAAAGGAATCAGGAAAAAGGAAGAAGGAAGAAGGAAGAAGAAAGAAGGAAGAAGGAAGAAAGAAGGAGAAAGAAAAAAGAAGAAATAAGGAAGAAAAAAGACGAAAGAAGAAAGAAGAAAGAAGGAAGAAGGAAGAAAGAAGAAGAAAGAAGGAAGAAGGAAGAAGGAAAAAGGAAGAAAGAAGAAGGAAGAAAGAAGAATGAAGAAGGATGAGAGAAGAAGGAAGAAAGAAAAAGACGGAAGATGCAAGAAAGGAGAAGAACTTTTCATTTTTCACTTTTTGCTTCTGTTTGCTAATTCGGCCTAATGGCCGTTCGGCCTAATGACCATTCGGCCTAATGACCATTCGGCCTAACGGCCTTCGGCCCAATGACCTGACACCGAATTAAATGGCAAGTACTAATCTTGTCTCAGATGGTTGAATACACTTAAAAAGCTTAAATAATTTTTCTTCAAATATTCGTTGGATTGTTTTACGAAATTACTTAACGCTTAACACGTCGCTGATTGGGAACCGGTGATGAATTGCACCGACCACCGTTGTTGGTGCTGTGGCAGATGGATGAGCACACAATTACTTTCATGACTCATTATGGCAAGAAAATTCATGCTTACATCGGTGTTTCACTGGAAATCACACACTTTCTAGCTTTACTACGTTTAGACTAATCAACTCTTGTTTGGTTGGACTAAATAATTCTTGTTTGATTGGACTATTTGCGTTGCAAAGAAGCCTATCAACGACAGGAGGGGATATTAACTCTTTGGAAAATTATTTTATTTGCATTGAAAAAAAGGAGTTTCGCATTGTGTATTGCGAGGCGATTTACCAGACGAAGCAGCTGGAGCCGTAACCGAGCCCGCGCACCTTTAATCAAAGGCTGGGTATTCGACCTCGTGCCTCTCGCAGTCGTCGGTCTGGCAATGATGTCTTCCTTGATGGGGCTTTGCTCCGTTGCTCGCCGGTTGGCTTTGGGATGGGATAGGGAGCTTGCTCTGCTTAGAGGTCCTAACCGTCCAACTGTTAGAAAATTATTGACAATCTGTGCGTGGTCGTTTGTACCTAGCGCGAACGACTCTGATTGGTGTGGTATGATTAACATTGAGTGATTTCTGATTGGTTTGAGAAAATAACCAATCGGATTGCCTGAGCCGTGATTGGATCATTACAAGTTCCTCCACGAGTTCGTTGGGAAGTTCAACAAGAAATACCTCTAGACATTTCTTCAGATATTCTTCAGGAAATACCTCTAGGAAGTTCCTTTACGATTTGGTCCGCAAGTTCCTCTAGGAATGCCTCCGGGAGTGCCTCCAGAAATTCTTCCGGAAGTTTCTCCAGGAAGCTCCTCCCCGAATTTCTCCGAAAGTTCTCCCAGAAATTCTTCCGATGTTTCCACAAGAAAATAGTTGTAAAGTTTCTCCAGGAATTCTTCGGGAATTTCCTCCAGGTGCTCTTCGGTAAATTCCTCCAAGAATTTTTTTTTCTCCAAACTTGTCATAAGACGAGTTTGTACAATCCCATTTAATTCCACCACTTAATTGTACCTTGACAGATACGTATTTCGACCTTACCGTTGAGGTCGAAATACGTATCTGTCAAGGTACAATTAAGTGGTGGATTTAAATGGGATTGTACAAACTCGTCTTATGACAAGTGATTCTGAAGAAGTTGTTAAAGTACTATCAGAAGACATTCGAAAAATAATTCCTTGTTTAACCCGTAAATGCCCAGGACGAACTTTTAATTTTGAAAACCATGTATCTCGGAGGTTTTTAGAGGTTTTTATTTAGAATTTTCACTAGAATCAAGGGGAATAGTTATACTTTCATGTACATGCAAACCCTCCCCTCCGCATTCTCTCCCCTTTTTATGGTTTTGAAAACTAAGTGGCCCAAAAGTGCAGTTTTAGGCAATTATATATAGAACTGGTCATATTTGACGATTTTATGATTAGTTTATCAGGCCATATGAATCTTCACTATAACTCTATTGTATGATATTTGAGCAAATAAGGTAACAAGAACCATCATAAGGCCTCTAATACCTCTGGAAGATTGTGGTGAAGCCGCTCTAAAAAAAAAAAATTTGAACCTACAGTAATCCACCATGTCCATATAATTCCCTCGAGCATTTGTGAATGCTTTACCATTCAAATAAGTACAATGCAGATGTTATTCTACTTGGTTAACTACGCCTGGCATCTATCTGATAGAAACCCAGCGAGTCCGAGCTATCAGTTTGACACAAGACGTAGTTGACCTGGTAGACCAATTGAACTCAACTCTTGAACAATTTAGAGACCCTAGAACATTTACGTTGCGTTTATTTGAATGGTAAAACATTCACAAGGGCTCTGAGGACTTATATGGACACGATAGGTTTCTATCGGATTGATGTCAGTGACCTGGTGGATCAATTGAACTCAACTCCCGGACAATTTGGAGATCCTAGAATATCTGCGTTGGACTTATTTGAATGGTGAAGCATTCGCAAGGGCTCTAGGGACTTATATGGACATGTTGGATTACTGTAGGTTCAAATAAAATTTTCATTTATTTAGAGCAACTTACCACAATCTTCCAGAGGTATTGGAGGCCTTATAATAATTCTTGTTACATTATTTGCTAAAATCTTATACAATCGAATTGTATTGAAGATTCATACGGGCAGATAAACGAATCATTAAATCGTCAAATATGACCAGTTCTATATATAATTGCCTAAAATTGCACAGGGAAATACCACATCCGGGCGAAAAAAGAAGAAGAGAGACGAAAGAGAGGAACTGGGGAGGAGAGAGTTTGGAACGGATAATCGGAGGACAGTCGTGGAAAGTTCTTGAACGAAGCAAGACGTAGAAATCGAAAAGCCAAGCGAAAAAACCTGACGCGCCGTGGCCTATTGTAGATGGGATAGTGAATTCTGGCCACTAGAATACGTTTTCGGAAGGATTCCTATTAAACTCCAGCTGGTCAAGCCAGAGTTCCAAATTGTGACTACAGCGGCCGCTCTCTACAGCCCGTATACCGACGAACCCAGCAGCTCGTGCCAGCCGTAGCCATACGTTTCAGCCATTCGGCCGTCAGTTCAAGTCTCAGCAGGACAATCGCAGCGGTACAGTGTGGCCATTCGCGGCGTTCCAAACAAGCCGGAATTATTTCTTCCGGCCACTCTGGTCATCCGACCACGACGCAGGCGTGCGGATACTACGTGGAAGCCGGTCAGGACATTCTCGCTATTCGATCAAGCCGCAGCAGTACGTTTCGACCAACCGGCGGTCCGATCAAGCCGCAACAGGACATTTCGGTCAATCGACAGCTCGGTAAAGTCCCAGAAGTACAGGTCAGCCGTCCAATCGAGCCGCAGCAGTAAGTTTCTGCCAATAGACAACCCGTGGAACTTGGCAAGAGTATCCCGGTTACTTGTTTGCCCGTTCAACTGTCCGCCGAGTAGTCGCAGCAAGAACATTCCAGCCCATCGCGGCGTCCCCACCAAACCGAAGCCATATCTTCCGGTCCTTCCTGCCAAACCGTCAAACCGTAGCCGTGCGTTCCGGTCAGTCGACAGCCCGTGGGATCCAATTAGGGCATTCGGGCTATCTGGTTGCCCGTTTGAGCCCCAGCAGTACAGGACGACCACTATCCGGTTACAGCAGCCCAATCAAGCCTAAGCAGTATTTTTCGGCCACCCCGGTCGTCAATCAAGCATCGGCCATGTTCTCCGGCCGCCTGTTAGACCGTAGTTGCCAACCGAAGAACCGTTTCCCGATCTCCTCCTCCTCTGGCGCTTCTACCAGCGTCGACGTTTGCTCCAGCACCAAAGGTATGTCGTGCACAATTACCACCTCGCATGTGAGACATGGGTCCCAACCCATCGATCGGACGCAACAATCCTTGTCCTAAAACTAACGCAAAACCATTATGCGTGACCATTTGGGTTTCTTGAATTGTTTTTGGTCCGCTTCGATTTACCAGTGAGTCACCTAAGCAGGAAAGAGACGACCCTGAGAAGTTGGTTGAGCTAGCGTGGGGCGTTTGGACGTCCACTCTACAGACGTGTGGACGTCACGGAGAGTTATAAGGCGTAGCCATAGAAAAAAAAAATTAATATTTGCCCGAGCATGCTTGTAAATCAAAATTAGCTCTACCGATGTAGGGCACCATTCAATAATTTTTGCACGCTTGGAATTAGAATAATGTAATATGAACTTCACTGAAAATATGTATTTCCTATAAGAAGTAAAAATTCTCTGAGCTTCTTAAAAAAAATTATTTGAAAATTATTTTTGGATTTTTAATGTTTTGAGAATTTTTCGGAATTTCCAGGAAAGCACTTTGGAATTTCTAAGAAAAATTGTTTGCTACTTCCGTGCGAAATGCTTTGGAATTTCCATGAAAAATTCTTCATAATTTTTACAAAAAAAAAGTTTCAAGTTTCTACAGGAAAATGTTCAGAAAATCCACGGAAAGCTTTTTTTAAGTGTTCCTTAAGATTTACACAGATAGTTCTTTAAATTTTCACAGAGAGATTGTTCAAAATGTGAACATCAACAAAAAAAAAAGATTTCAACGGCAAATTGTTCGAATTTTCGAAGGAATTTCATTGTATCTTGCACGGGATTTAATTATTTTTTTATGGAAATTTCTTAGGAAATTAACGAAATTTTAACTATGATTGTTCAGAACCTCAACCTGAATTTCAACAGGGAAGTCCATGTGTTGTCCATAAGAAGTTCTTCGGAAATTCAATGGAAATTATTAATAATAGAGGTAGGGTCGTTAAGCCGAAAATCATTTGGCGGAAAGCCATTAGGTCGTATAATGCATTAAGTCGAAAGTAATCAAGCCGAATTGCATTAGGCCCAAATGAAAGTTTAGTGGAAGAGGTTATAAGGTAAAATTGTTTTTTGGTCGATATGGTTGTTTGACAGAAAAAAGGCAATTTGATCGAAAATGTCATTGCTGATCATAAACGGTTATGATATGGTCAAAAACATTCACCCGTTTGGCCAAATAAAATTCTCAGCCAAATAGCCTTTCTGCCAAACGACCATGTCGACCAAAAACACTACTTTTTCGGCCAAATAACCAGTTGGACGATCGACAGTCTCGTTTCGACCGTCATCCAGTGCGGTTGGTTTTCGCCCTTTACTTTTGTGCGTCGATTCGCACAAAAATAGAACAATAGAATCAGTGCAGTGACCACGGTGCAATAAAATTAAATGAAAAAGTGCTACAGCTGGTGAAGACGCGCGCATGTTCGTGCATGCCAAGGCTGATCAATTGTTATCAAGGGCAATGCTCTTGCTAACATTGCGATCAAACCTATGTAAATGCTCAAACATGTTCAGCGTCAGAATAATTGTACACTTAGAAACACACATACACACATATATACATACATACTTATATACATACATAAACACTAGAGTGGGGCGTCATGGTCATTTTTTCAAATCAATGGTTTTTCGAAGCCATTTTGGGTCCTGAACAACTGTGCAGAATTTGGGACCGATTGGTTGCTTCCTCGCATAAAGTTTGTATGGAAATTAATATGGGAGAACGTATATGTTTGCATGTCTACTACTAGAGGCTCCAGTTCATCGTAAACCAAGTGGCACATTGCGTTAAAGTATTACCCAAAGGATGCCGAAAAACTTTGCTGAAGAAGGCACGTTGCTGGAACGTCCACGAAAAAAGTTATAATGCTTAGAACATTGAGTGTTCAAACCACATGCAAAAAATCGTTTATTCTGCCAACACTGCCGTACTACGTAGACCAATAATTTAACTGAGTGTTATTTCAAAATAATTGATCTTATAGGGCTTTAGAGCTAATGGGAGCTATCCGGAATCATTTCACAAAGAAAAAAATCCGACGAGAAGGAAGATGGGTTTTGCCCTTCCATAACCATAGGTTGTCCGGTAGTGCTGGCAGAAACATTGATTTCTTGCATATGGTTGGCATACAATCAATATGGCATATGGCATACAATCAATATGGCATACAATCAATTTCCGAAACGTAATAACATTTTTTGTAGACCTTCCAGCTACGTACCTTCTTCGGCAAAGTCTTTCGGCATCTTCCAGACTAGATGCTAACGTATTGAGTCACGTGATTGATGATAAATTGAAGCCGCTAAGAGCAAAAATGTAAAAAAGTACGTTTTCCCATACTAATCTCCATGTAAATTTAAAACGGGATGCGGCATGCGAGGTTGCAACCAATCGATATTTTGCACAGTTGATTGGGGTCCCAAAACGATTCAGAAAAAGCTTAATCTCACTTGATCGGACGAAGTTTGCATTTTTCCATACAACTGCGCCCCACTCTAATAAACACGCACACGTATATATTTGGTATCTATATTTTTGAAAGCGTTTGGTACAGGAAGTCATCCTTTCCTCTCGATTCCAAGCTACTGTGTGACTTTTGGTATTCCTGAAGTCGTTCAATATCTAGGAGTCATCTTCGCGGTACATACTGCGTAGTTATTATTATTAAAATCTTTATTAAAGAGGTTTTTAGCCCAAGGCTAGTTCACCTCCGAAATACTGCGTAGTTGGCCTGGCCATATGAAAAGAAAAATAACGGAATTCAGAAACCGTCATTTTCCAGGATGCTTTCAAGTATGAGATCCCAGGCAGAAGCCATGAACAGAATAACAAAACATGATATGGACTTGATTAATATAAGAGATGAAAGAACAGGCAACAATATCAAAAATTTGCACCGAAATTTCACTTAAATATCAAGATATGCTATGGATAAGAGAAAAGCAATGGCACATGATATTGATCACTTATTACAAATAGCATATCTTGATCTCCTCGTGATATTTTAGTGCAAAATATTGATATTGTCGTCTGATCTAGTATCTCTTATATCAATCATGTCCATATCTCATTTTGCTATCCTATCAACATTTGATATTATTGAGATATTTTCTTCTACTCGGGATTAGATTAGAAATATCCAGTCGGACGATCGACATTTTTGGTCGGTTGTTCATTTCGGCTAAATAAAGTTTTCGGTTAGATGGGTTTTTGCTAATGGTTTGTTCGGCCAAATGACATATTTGGCCAAATGACCCCACCTATTATTTGGCCAAAAGTCATTCGGCGAGAGGCCATTTATTCGAATGCCACTTGGTTGAATAAGACGTTAGGCCGAAAGTCATTTAGCCAAATTCCATTGGGCCGAAAATGACATTTGGCCAAAAGTGACAAGTAGCTGAAAGGCACATTCGAACTGGTCATTTGACCAAGAAGTTGTTTGCCCCAACAGCTCATTTGGCCGAAAAGGCATTAGGTCGAAAAAGTCATTAGACCGAATAGATCCTTTGGACGAAAATGCCGTTTGGTAGAAATCGTCGTTTGACAGAAAAAGTCATTAGGCATATTAGGCCAAACAACTTCCAGCCTTACCAACAAACAATTTTTGCCATATAAGCTATAGAAGACTATTTTTGGTGACATATGCGCTTTATTAACCTCCAATGTTTGTTGTGTTGTGGCCTTCGGCAAAATGGCTTTTTGCCAGACTTTTTTTCCGTTAAAAAAATCCATTTCTACGATATTTTTTTTATTTCAACGGGAGATTTCCATTCGAAATTTTCTAAAGAGAAATTGTGTTGAATTTTGAAGGAAATCATTGGTATTTCCACGACAAAATCTCTGGAGATCTAACGTGATGTTCTAAGGATCAATTGACCTTTCCCGTAAAAAATCGTATCTCGTTTTATTGTCTCTCGTGCTGCACGTGTGAACTGGCATGAAAAGTTCACCCGATGTCCGTTCAAAATCGGGATAATCTTAAATTAAAACAGCACTTTTTCGATTTTAGTTTTAAATATTAAAAAATAATTAGAGGCGTCAAAAAATATAGGTTCTTTGGGAAAGTTGACCTTAAATAAGCCAAAAAATCGATTGAGTGAACAAAAATGTTTGACGGGAAAGGTCAATTGGAAAAATTTGCCGTCATTCCACTGAATCTTCGAAATATTCACGGAAAATGTTAAGGACTGCTTCAAATTTGATTCACCGTGGAAAATTATAGACCACCGGCGTGACAAACTTTCAATGGCGGCGCGCCGATGCAAAAGTGCTAAAAACTGTAGGCTGCGGTGCACACATCTACCTGCAATGCAAATCCAATAAATTCAATAGTTATACGTTTTGGAACTCTGCAAAAAACAGAAAACGAATCATCAACAGAAAATTCCACTTTCCCGCAATTCGTATAGTGCCATACATTGTGCATTAGTTCTAGGGAGTCCCGCTTCAATCAGAATCAAGTCTAAGATACCAGCTGAAATCAATTCGTTCTACAGTTCTCCACTTCTGTTACAATTCTACACAAACTTTATTTGCATAATCCAGTAACCTCATTATCGCAAAATAATCGAATAAACTTAATTCACTATGTTCTGAAAACTCGGATGTGAATATGCACATTAGGCCATAACAAATATTTAATTTAAATTATGTCCTACTGGTCAATGAAAAGGGGGAAAATAAAAAATGAATATGTATTAAAATGGAAAAAATCTAAAATTCCTCGGATTTGTTAAACAATGTTTTGAAAATCCTTAAAATTGCCCGATTTTTTGGTAAAAAAAAAAACGAGGGGAGAAATAATTGTTTTTAAATGTTTGTATCGGCCTTATGTGGAAGGTTTTGATTTTAAAAATGTATTGGAGTTAACCACTTTCCCTCGATGTGACTCGAACTCACGACCCTCAGTACGCTAGACTGAGTACAGAATAAATTAATGTCCCTCAGAACATAGTAAATGAATGTCCCTCAAAACAGAGTAAATTAATGTCCAAGTCGGGTGGTCCAATACAGGTATACCTCGATTATATGGACTTTTTCGATGCAAAAAAGTCCATATAATCGAATTTTCCATATAATCGAAGCAAATATTTTTTTCTCGAAATTTGTGTTACACGATGAAATAAGTCTTAAAAGTTGAAAGAAAATATCCATATATTACCTTACAGTCTAATCCGCATGTTTGGGCTCATTTTATGATAACTCAGTAGATTATGATTTTCTATAAGAACGTAACCTTTTTTCCAGCCGCTTGTTTCTAAGATTACATTTGTAATGAAGACATCGCCCAGCTTAATGTAAGCACACTAATATACTTTTTCACGAATTCTAACTACAGTGCCTTCCTGTTTCAGCAACAAAGCAAACACTGAGTGGTCGAGAAAGGTATATGTTTGATTCATAAACTGGCTTTATATAGAAGGACTGACACTTGTCCTCTTTTGATTTGATCGCAGCAAATTGAAACCGATGGAAAAATGCATTTGAATATGCAAAAATCGCGTAGAAACAGTCTCACTTTTCTGACACTTATCTTTAAAAGATCTCCTTGCAACAAGTTGCGTTTGATTGATATTCTTAAAAAGAATTTAAATCAATGTAAATAAGGGGCTCTATCCACGTATCACTGTCATTTTTACAAGAACCAATTGACATTTCCCGCCAAAACATGTATCTCGTTTTATTGTCTCAGTCAATTCTTTGACTTATTTAAGTTCAACTTTTTCACAGAACTCATATTTTAGAATCAAAAAGAAATCGGAAAAGTGCCGCTCGTTTGAAGAATTGGAATTGGCCTTATTTTAATTCAAAATTGGGCGAATGTTAGGTCAAGCTTGGAAACCAGCACTATTCGTCAAAAAGTATGGCGTCAAAAAATATGGGTTCTTTGGGAAAGTTGTCCTCAAAAAATTGAAGAATCGATTGAGTGAAGGGAAAGGTCAATTGCACAGTGCACCTACACCTGCTAAGTGGAATATTAAAGGATTAATTGTTATGGCTATTTTGGACTATGTTCGTATATTAAAGCAGGGCTGTATTTTGCAACGGGTTTTAAAATTCAAAACGACGCACAGTGGCGGGCCCTCATAAAAATCCCGGACAAAACTTGAGAATGCATTCAAAATTTCACCACCGCGCGCTGTTGTATTTTGTACAACACTAACGAAAAACACATCGCTCATATTACACAGCATGAACGAGTTTGCATGATCGTTTCAGGATTACGCTTTGCTGAACGGTTTAGCAGCAATTGATTTAAGAACTGCCAACAAGAACATTCTAAAGATATTCAATTTCTTTTCCTACCGTTGCGCGTCAGTATAATCCTTAAGCCTTGTGCTGAACAAATGTAAATACCAGGATATTCGACAACATTTATTTAAACATAAAGACTGATCGAAGAGTTTTCAGTTTTTTACATTCAAATAATTATCAAGTGCATCCAGAAGAAATAATGCCAGGTTTGAAAACCATTTGGAACTTTATGTACAGTGCTGTCATGGTGGTTACTCCAAGTTACTCACTGAGTAACCAGCTCTCGGGACCAAAAAAAAAAATTTTTTTTGGGCTTACTTTTCACCGAAACGCAAAATAATTTCCTTCTGGAAAATTTTCGGCTCTCTAAGATTGCTTTTACCGCTCCTACCATTCTGAAATCGTTCCCCCTTATAATCTCCATTGATCCTATACGGGATTTCCGCTCCCCTAGAACGTATTATTCGAACATTTTGCACCCCCGTAGATTTAGAAATATGTCCTCTGTAGGATCTCCGCCCTCCTATACGTGTACCTCTAACTTTTTTTGCGCCCCAGAAGATTTAAAAATATGCCCTCTATGGGATTTCCGCTCCCCTAGAACGTAATTTTCGAACTTTTTTCACCCCCGTAGATTTAGAAATATGTCGTCTGTAGGATCTCCGCCCTCCTATACGTGTACCTCTAACTTTTTTTGCGCCCCAGAAGAATTAAAAGAAAATGTTTGCTTCGGGATTTCCGCCCCCCCCCCTAGAACGTATTATTCAAACTTTTTTAGCGCCCACGTTGAATTTATTTATTTATTTTATTTATTTATCTCCGCCCTACTATACATATTCCTTCAAATGTTTTACGCAACCTAATATTTCAAAATATGTCCTCTGCAGGATCTCCGCCCTCCTATACATGTTCCTTTAACTTTTTTTACGCCCGTGTAGATAGAAAAAAAAATCGTCCGCTTCGGGATTTCCGCCCCATAGAACGTATTATTCGAACATTTTTGCGCCCTCGTTGATTAAGAAATATGTCCTCTGCTGGATCTCCGCCCTCCTATACGTATTCCTCTAACTGTTTTGCGCCCCCTTAGATTTCAAAATATGTCCTCTACGAGATTTCCGCCCCCTAGAACGTATTATTCGAACTTTTTTGCGTCCCCGTGGATATAGAAATATGTCCTCTGCAGAATCTTCGCCCTCTTATACGAATTCCTTCATTTTGTGCCCCCGTAGATTTTGAAATATGTCCTCTGCAGGATCTCCGCCTTCCTATACGTATTCCTCTAACTTTTTTGCGCTCCTGTAGGTTAAACAAAATTGTCCGCCTCGGGATTTCCGCCCCCTAGAACGTATTATTCGAACTTTTTTGCGCCCCGTGGATTTAGAAATATGTCCTCTGCAGGATCTCCGCCCTCTTATACGAATTCCACCATTTTGCGCCCCCGTAGATTTTAAAATATGTCCTCTGCAGGACCTCCGCCCTCCTAACATATTTTTCTAACTTTTTTGCGCCCCTGTAGATTAAAAAAAATCTCCGCCCTCGTATACGTTTGAATTCCTCCATTTTGCGCCCTCGTAGATTTTGAAATATGTCCTCTGCAGGATCTCCGCCCTCCTATACGAAATAAATTATTTTGCGCCCCCGTAGATTTTGAAATATGTCCTCTGCAGGATCTCCGCCCTCCTAACATATTCCTCTAACTTTTTTGAGCCCCTGTAGATTAAAAAAAAATATCCGCTTCGGGATTTCCGCCCCCTAGAACGTATTATTTGAACTTTTTGCGCCTCCGTGAATTTAAAAACATGTTCTCTGCAGGATCTCTGCCCACCTACACGTATTATTCTATTTTTTTGGTAATTTCAAAATATATCCTCTAAGGGATTTTCGCCCCCATAGAATGTATTATCCATACTTTTTTGCGCCCCCGTGGATTTAGAAATATGTACTCTGTAGGATCGCCGCCCTCTTATACGTATTTCTCTAACTTTTTTGCGCCCCTGTAAATTTAAAAAAAAATTGTCGGCTTCGGAATTTCCGCCCCCTAGAACGTATTGTTCGAACTTGTTTGCGCCCCCGTGGATATAGAAACATGTCCTCTGTAAGACCTTCGTCCTTCTATACGAATTCCTCCATTTTGCGCCCCCGTAGATTTTGAAATATGTCCTCTGCAGGATCTCCGCCTTGCTATAGGTATTCCTTTACTTTTTTGCGCCCCTGTAGATTAAAAAAACTGATAAGAAAATTATTTTGAGCTTTTTAGTGGAATGTTTTCACCTGTCATAAGACGAGTTTGAACAATCCCATTGAATTCCACCACCTAATTGTATCCTGACAGATACGTATTTCGACCTCAACAGTAAGGCCGTCTTCAGTGTCTTGTACTTGACTCGACGAAGTCGAGTCAAGTACAAGACACTGAAGACGGCCTTACTGTTGAGGTCGAAATACGTATCTGTCAGGATACAATTAGGTGGTGGAATTCAATGGGATTGTTCAAACTCGTCTTATGACAGGTAAAAAAACTGGCCGCCTCGGGATTTCCGCTCCCTAGAACGTATTATTCAAACTTTTTTGCGCCCCCGTAGATTTTGAAATATGTCATCTGCAGGATCTCCGCCCCCCTATACGTATTCCTCTATCTTTTTTGCGCCCCCTTAGATTTCAAAATATGTCCTCTGCGGGATTTCCGCTCCCCTATAACGTATTATTCAAACTTTTTTTTGCGCCCCCGTGGATTTAGAAATATGTCCTCTGCAGGATCTCCGCCCTCCTATACGATTTCCTCCATTTTGCGCCCCCGTAGATTTTGAAATATGTCATCTGCAGACTCTCCGCCCTCCTAACATATCCCTCTAACTTTTTTGAGCCCCTGTAGATTAAAAAAAATATCCGCTTCGGGATTTCCGCCCCCTAGAACGTATTATTTGAACTTTTGCGCCCCGTGGATTTAAAAACATGTTCTCTGTAGGATCTCCGCCCTTCTATACGAATTCCTCCATTTTGCGCCCCGGTAGATTTTAAAATATGCAGGATCTCCGCCCTCCTAACATATTTCTCTAACGTGTTTGAGCCCCTGTAGATTAAAAAAAAATCTCCGCCTTTGTATACGAATTCCTCCATTTTGCGCCGTCGTAGATTTTGAAATATGTCATCTGCAGGATCTCCGCTCTCCTATACGAATTCCTCCATTTTGCGCCCCCGTGGATTTTGAAATATGTCCTCTGCAGGATCTCCGCCTTCCTATACGTATTCCTCTAACTTTTTTGTGCCTCTGTAGATTAAAAAACTGGCCGCCTCGGGATTTCCGCCCCCTAGAACGTATTATTCGAACTTTTTTGCGCCCCCATAGATTTTGAAATATGTACTCTGTAGAATCTCCGCCCTCCTATACGTATTTCTCTATCTTTTTTGCGCCCCCTTAGATTTCAAAATATGTCCTTTACGGGATTTCCACTCCCCTAGAATGTATTATTCAAACTTTTTTTTTGCGCCCCCGTGGATTTAGAAATATGTCCTCCGCAGAATCTCCGCCCTCCTATACGAATTCCTCCATTTTGCGCCCCCGTGGATTTTGAAATATGTCCTCTGCAGGATCTCCGCCTTCTTATACGTATTCCTCTAACTTTTTTGTGCCTCTGCAGATTAAAAAACTGGCCGCCTCGGGATTTCCGCTCCCTAGAACGTATTATTCGAACTTTTTTGCGCCCCCGTAGATTTTGAAATATGTACTCTGTAGGATCTCCGCCCTCCTATACGTATTTCTCTATCTTTTTTGCGCCCCCTTAGATTTCAAAATATGTCCTCTACGGGATTTCCGCTCCCCTAGAATGTATTATTCAAACTTTTTTGCGCCCCCGTGGATTTAGAAATATGTCCTCTGCAGGATCTCCGCCCTCCTATACGAATTCCTCCATTTTGCGCCTCCGTAGATTTTGAAATATGTGCTCTGCAGGATTTCCGCCCTCCTAACATATTCCTCTAACTTTTTTGAGCCCCTCGTAGATTAAAAAAAAATATCCGCTTCGGGATTTCCGCCCCCTAGAACGTATTATTTGAACTTTTTTCGCCTCCATGAATTTAAAAATATGTTCTCTGCAGGATCTCCGCCCACCTACACGTATTCCTCTAACTTTTTTGCGCCCCTTGAATTTCAAAATATATCCTCTAAGGGATTTCCGCCCCCATAGAATGTAATATTCATACTTTTTTTGCGCCCCCGTGGATTTAGAAATATGTCCTCTGCAGGATCTCCGCCCTCCTATACGTATTTCTCTAACTTTTTTGCGTCCCTGTAGATTAAAAAAAAATGGTCGGCTTCGGGATTTCCGCCCCCTAGAACGTATTATTCGAACTTGTTTGCGCCCCCGTGGATATAGAAATATGTCGTCTGTAGGATCTTCGTCCTTCTATACGAATTCCTCCATTTTGCGCCCCTTAGATTTCAAAATATGTACTCTACGGGATTTCCGCCCCTAGAACGTATTATTCAAACTTTTTTTGCGCCCCCGTGGATTTAGAAATTTATCATCTGCAAAAAAAGCCCTCTCCGCCCTCCTATACGAATTAAATTATTTTGCGCCCCCGTAGATTTTGAAATATGTCCTCTGCAGGATCTCCGCCCTCCTAACATATTCCTCAAAAATTTTTGCGCCCATGTAGATTTGAAAAAAATTGTCCGATTCGGGATTTCCGCACCCTAGAACGTATTATTTGAACTTTTTTGCCCCCCCCCGTGGATTTAAAAATATGTTCTCTGTAGGATCTCCGCCCTCCTATACGAATTCCTCCATTTTGCGCCCCCGTAGATTTTAAAATATATCCTCTGCAGGATCTCCGCCCTCCTAACATATTTCTCTAACTTTTTTGCGCCCCTGTAGATTAAAAAAATCTCCGCCCTTGTATACGAATTCCTCCATTTTGCGCCCTCGTAGATTTTGAAATATGTCATCTGCAGGATCTCCGCACTCCTATACGTATTCCTCTATCTGTTTTGCGCCCCCTTAGATTTCAAAATATGGCCTCTACGGGATTTCCGCTCCCCTAGAACGTATTATTCAAACTTTTTTTTGCGCCCCCGTGGATTTAGAAATATGTCCTCTGCAGGATCACCGCCCCCCTATACGAATTCCTCCATTTTGCGCCTCCGTAGATTTTGAAATATGTGCTCTGCAGGATCTCCGCCCTCCTAACATATTCCTCTAACTTTTTTGAGCCCCCCATAGATTTAAAAAAAAAATATCCGCTTCGGCATTTCCGCCCCCTAGAACGTATTATTTGAACTTTTTTCACCTCTATGAATTTAAAAACATGTTCTCTGCAGGATCTCCGCCCACCTACACGTATTCCTCTAACTTTTTTGCGCCCCTTGAATTTCAAAATATATCCTCTAAGGGATTTCCGCCCCCATAGAATGTATTATTTATACTTTTTTGCGCCCCCGTGGATTTAGAAATATGTCCTCTGTAGGATCTCCGCCCTCCAATGCGTATTTCTCTAACTTTTTTGCGCCCCTGTAGACTTAAAAAAAATTGTCGGCTTCGGGATTTCCGCTCCCTAGAACGTATTATTCGAACTAGTTTGCGCCCCCGTGGATATAGAAACATGTCCTCTGTAGGATCTTTGCCCTTCTATACGAATTCCTCCATTTTGCGCCCCCGTAGATTTTGAAATATGTCCTCTGCAGGATCTCCGCCCTCCTATACGTATTCCTCTATCTTTTTTGCGCCCATATAGATTAAAAAAAATGTCCGCTTCGGCATTTCCGCCCCCTAGAACGTATTATTCGAACTTTTTGCGCCCCCGTGGATATAGAAATATGTCCTCTGCAGGATTCCTCTAATTTTTTGCGCCCCTATAGATTTAAAAAAAATTTCCGCTTCGAAATTTTCGCCCCCTAGAACATATTATTCGAACATTTTTGCGCCCCCGTGGATTTAGAAACATGTACTCTGCAGGATCTCAGCCCTCCTATACGAATTCCTCTATTTTGCGCCCCCGTAGATTTTGAAATATGTCCTCTGTAGAATCTTCGCCTTCCTATATGTATTCCTCTAACTGATTTGCGTCTCCTTAGATTTAAAAATATGTCCTCTATGGGATTCCCACCCCCCTAGAACGTATTAAGGTTCCCCCAAACACACGCGACGCGACAGTCGCGACGCGATTCTGTCGCCGTTGGTATGGAAGCGTAAAAAGAGCATTGCCTGCAGCGACCCAACGATAGAATCGCGGCGACTAGTTGTCGCCGTCGCTGCGATGAAATCGCTTAGGTCTGGGGGAGCCTTTATTCTATAACTTTGTTGCGCCCAAGTAGATTTTGGAATTTCCCCCTTTGCAGGATCTCCGCCCTCCTCTACGTATTCCTCTAACTTTTTTGCGCCCTCTCAGATTTAAAAAAAAAGTACGCTACAGGATTACCCTCTGCATGATCTCCTATACGTATGTATGTTCTGGGGTGCGAGAATCAGCGAAAAATGCATCCGGAAATTTTTGTTTACAAATTACGAGGGAATCATCCGGAAATCAGCGGGAATGCTTCCGGACGCATTGTTTCATAATGGTACGCTTCAAATCAATAATCCCCAGCATTCAGAGGCTATTCCAATGCAGGAACCATGCGATCTGTATGTTCCGGGCTGCGAGAATCAGCCAAAAATGCATCCGGAAGATTTTGTTTACAAATTACGGAGGAAACATCCGGAAAGCAGCGGGAATGCTTCCGGACGCGTTCGTTTCATAATGGTACGCTTCGAATCAATAATCCCCAGCATTCAGAGGCTATTCCAATGCGGGAACCATGCGATCTGTATGTTCCGGGCTGGGAGAATCAGCGAAAAATGCATCCGGAAGATTTTGTTTACAAATTACGGGGGAAACATCCGGAAAGCAGCGGGAATGCTTCCGGACGCATTCGTTTCATAATGGTACGCTTCAAATCAATAATCCCCAGCATTCAGAGGCTATTCCAATGCAGGAACCATGCTATCTGTATGTTCCGGGCTGCGAGAATCAGCCAAAAATGCATCCGGAAGATTTTGTTTACAAATTACGGGGGAAACATCCGGAAAGCAGCGGGAATGCTTCCGGACGCATTCGTTTCATAATGGTACGCTTCAAATCAATAATCCCCAGCATTCAGAGGCTATTCCAATGCAGGAACCATGCGATCTGTATGTTCCGGGCTGCGAGAATCAGCCAAAAATGCATCCGGAAGATTTTGTTTACAAATTACGGGGGAAACATCCGGAAAGCAGCGGGAATGCTTCCGGACGCGTTCGTTTCATAATGGTACGCTTCGAATCAATAATCCCCAGCATTCAGAGGCTATTCCAATGCGGGAACCATGCGATCTGTATGTTCCGGGCTGCGAGAATCAGCGAAAAATGCATCCGGAAGATTTTGTTAACAAATTACGGGGGAAACATCCGGAAAGCAGCGGGAATGCTTCCGGATGCGTTGGTTTCATAATGGTACGCTTCGAATCAATAATCCCCAGCATTCAGAGGCTATTCCAATGCGGGAACCATGCGATCTGTATGTTCCGGGCTGCGAGAATCAGCCAAAAATGCATCCGGAAGATTTTGTTTACAAATTACGGAGGAAACATCCGGAAAGCAGCGGGAATGCTTCCGGACGCATTCGTTTCATAATGGTACGCTTCAAATCAATAATCCCCAGCATTCAGAGGCTATTCCAATGCAGGAACCATGCGATCTGTATGTTCCGGGCTGCGAGAATCAGCGAAAAATGCATCCGGAAGATTTTGTTTACAAATTACAGGAGAAACATACGGAAAGCAGCGGGAATGCTTCCGGATGCGTTGGTTTCATAATGGTACGCTTCGAATCAATAATCCCCAGCATTCAGAGGCTATTCCAATGCGGGAACCATGCGATCTGTATGTTCCGGGCTGCGAGAATCAGCCAAAAATGCATCCGGAAGATTTTGTTTACAAATTACGGAGGAAACATCCGGAAAGCAGCTCGGAAAGCAGCGGGAATGCTTCCGGACGCGTTCGTTTCATAATGGTACGCTTCGAATCAATAATCCCCAGCATTCAGAGGCTATTCCAATGCGGGAACCATGCGATCTGTATGTTCCGGGCTGGGAGAATCAGCGAAAAATGCATCCGGAAGATTTTGTTTACAAATTACGGGGGAAACATCCGGAAAGCAGCGGGAATGCTTCCGGACGCATTCGTTTCATAATGGTACGCTTCAAATCAATAATCCCCAGCATTCAGAGGCAATTCCAATGCAGGAACCATGCGATCTGTATGTTCCGGGCTGCGAGAATCAGCCAAAAATGCATCCGGAAGATTTTGATTGCAAATTACAGGGGGAAACATCCGGAAAGCAGCGGGAATGCTTCCGGACGCGTTCGTTTCATAATGGTACGCTTCGAATCAATAATCCCCAGCATTCAGAGGCTATTCCAATGCGGGAACCATGCGATCTGTATGTTCCGGGCTGCGAGAATCAGCGAAAAATGCATCCGGAAGATTTTGTTAACAAATTACGGGGGAAACATCCGGAAAGCAGCGGGAATGCTTCCGGACGCATTCGTTTCATAATGGTACGCTTCAAATCAATAATCACCAGCATTCAGAGGCTATTCCAATGCAGGAACCATGCGATCTGTATGTTCCGGGCTGCGAGAATCAGCGAAAAATGCATCCGGAAGATTTTGTTTACAAATTACGGGAGAAACATCCGGAAAGCAGCGGGAATGCTTCCGGATGCGTTGGTTTCATAATGGTACGCTTCGAATCAATAATCCCCAGCATTCAGAGGCTATTCCAATGCGGGAACCATGCGATCTGTATGTTCCGGGCTGCGAGAATCAGCCAAAAATGCATCCGGAAGATTTTGTTTACAAATTACGGAGGAAACATCCGGAAAGCAGCGGGAATGCTTCCGGACGCATTCGTTTCATAATGGTACGCTTCAAATCAATAATCCCCAGCATTCAGAGGCTATTCCAATGCAGGAACCATGCGATCTGTATGTTCCGGGCTGCGAGAATCAGCCAAAAATGCATCCGGAAGATTTTGTTTACAAATTACGGAGGAAACATCCGGAAAGCAGCGGGAATGCTTCCGGACGCATTCGTTTCATAATGGTACGCTTCAAATCAATAATCCCCAGCATTCAGAGGCTATTCCAATGCAGGAACCATGCGATCTGTATGTTCCGGGCTGCGAGAATCAGCGAAAAATGCATCCGGAAATTTTTGTTTACAAATTACGGGAGAAACATACGGAAAGCAGCGGGAATGCTTCCGGATGCGTTGGTTTCATAATGGTACGCTTCGAATCAATAATCCCCAGCATTCAGAGGCTATTCCAATGCGGGAACCATGCGATCTGTATGTTCCGGGCTGCGAGAATCAGCCAAAAATGCATCCGGAAGATTTTGTTTACAAATTACGGAGGAAACATCCGGAAAGCAGCGGGAATGCTTCCGGACGCATTCGTTTCATAATGGTACGCTTCAAATCAATAATCCCCAGCATTCAGAGGCAATTCCAATGCAGGAACCATGCGATCTGTATGTTCCGGGCTGCGAGAATCAGCGAAAAATGCATCCGGAAGATTTTGTTTACAAATTACGGGGGAAACATCCGGAAAGCAGCGGGAATGCTTCCGGACGCATTCGTTTCATAATGGTACGCTTCAAATCAATAATCCCCAGCATTCAGAGGCAATTCCAATGCAGGAACCATGCGATCTGTATGTTCCGGGCTGCGAGAATCAGCCAAAAATGCATCCGGAAGATTTTGTTTACAAATTACGGGGGAAACATCCGGAAAGCAGCGGGAATGCTTCCGGATGCGTTGGTTTCATAATGGTACGCTTCGAATCAATAATCCCCAGCATTCAGAGGCTATTCCAATGCGGGAACCATGCGATCTGTATGTTCCGGGCTGCGAGAATCAGCCAAAAATGCATCCGGAAGATTTTGTTTACAAATTACGGAGGAAACATCCGGAAAGCAGCGGGAATGCTTCCGGACGCGTTCGTTTCATAATAATACGCTTCGAATCAATAATCCCCAGCATTCAGAGGCTGTTTCAATGCGGGAACCATGTGATCTGTATGTTCTGGGCTGCGAGAATTAGCAAAAAATGCATCCGGAAGATTTTGTTTACAAATTACGGGGGAACCATCCGGAAAGCAGCGGGAATGCTTCCGGACGCGTTCGTTTCATAATGGTACGCTTCGAATCAATAATCCCCAGCATTCAGCGGCTGTTCCAATGCGGGAACCATGCGATCTGTATGTTCCGGACCGCGAGAATCAGCGAAAAATGCATCCGGAAGATTTTGTTTACAAATTACGGGGGAAACATCCGGAAAGCAGCGGGAATGCTTCCGGACGCGTTCGTTTCATAATGGTACGCTTCGAATCAATAATCCCCAGCATTCAGAGGCTATTCCAATGCGGGAACCATGCGATCTGTATGATCCGGGCTGCGAAAATCAGCGAAAAATGCATCCGGAAGATTTTGTTTACAAATTACGGGGGAAACATCCGGAAAGCAGCGGGAATGCTTCCGGACCAGGGGTCTGCGAAGCGGCCATGTTTTTGATGCCAGCATCAAAACCATCGATTAATTTAACACGAAGGCGTAATTATAGTCATCGAAAACCTCCCATTTAAAATATGTTTCAAATGCCGTTATATTTTGGCGAAGTAGAGCGCTTGGTGTTGATCGAGATTTGAAAATTTATTAAAAGCATCAATATTCTTGTTGAAACACACATCGCTTTCATACTTTCGCACAAGTTCTTGATAAATGGTGAAAAATAATTACGTCTGTTTGGAAAAAATCAGTTCGGAATAGTGGTTTGTTTACAAAATAGAATTGTCAGTGGGAAACCCAATTTCAACCGAACAATGGGAAACTCAAAGATGTTGGCTATTGTCAAACGTAGTGGGTAGGATTGGGGGTGCCAGATACCTGTTCCGGACGCCTTATCGTTTCATACTTGTACGCTTCGAATCAATAATCCCCAGCATTCAGAGGCTGTTCCAATGCGGGAACCATGCGATCTGTATGTTCCGGACCGCGAGAATCAGCGAAAAATGCATCCGGAAGATTTTGTTTACAAATTACGGGGGAAACATCCGGAAAGCAGCGAGAATATGCTTCCGGACGCGTTCGTTTAATTATTTTTTGATTGAGCGCTCGTCGGAGTCCATGAGGGCGGTCGCAGTGTCATTTTGAGTACAATTCGGTTGCTTCAACGCGATAGTAGAATGAGCGCTCGTCTGAGTTCCTGAGGACGAGCGCAGTGTCGATATGAGTTCAATATGGTAGCACTTATGTGATGATATTTAGTGGATTGAGCGCTCGTCTGAGTCCATGAGGGTGGGCGCAGTGTCGATATGAGTTCCATTTGGTTGTATTTGTGTGATGATAGTGGATCGAGCGCTCGTCTGGGTCAATGAGGATGGGCGCAGTAGCATTCTGAGTTCAATTTGATTACTCTAACGAGACAGTAGAGTAGGCGCTCGTCTGAGGACGGGTGCATTGTCGATATGAGTTCAATTGGTTGCTCTCATGTGATGGTAGTGGGTTGAGCACTCGTCTGAGTCCTTGAGGGCGGTCGCAATGTCGATATGAGATCAGTTTGGTTGCACTTATGTAATGACAGTTTTTTTTGCCTTTCTCGTACAACAAAGTAGTGCCGAAAGGCTATTTCAATCTTTATTAGTGTGTTCTTTTAATATGTGATGATAGTGGATTGAGCGGTCGTCTGAGTCCATGAGGGTGGGCGTAGTAGCATTCTGAGTTCAATTAGGTTTCTCTAATGAGATTGTAGAATGAGCACTCGTTGAAATCATTGGGGCGGTCGCAGTGTCGATATGAGTTCAATTTGTTTGCACTTATGTGATAATAGTGCATTGAGCGCTCGTCTGAGTCCATGAGGGCGGGCACAGTAGCATTTTGGGTTCTATTTAGTTTCTCTGAGGAGATAGCAGAATGAGCGCTTGTCTCGTCAGAAGCATTCTGAGTTCTATTTGGTTGCTCTAACGTGATAGTAGATTGAGTGCTTGTCTAAGGACGGGCGCAGTGTCGATATGAGTTCAATATGGTTGTAGTCATGTGATGATAGTGGATTGAACGCTCGTCTGAGTCCATGAGGGTGGGCGCAGTAGCATTCTGAGTTCAATTTGGTTGCTCTAACGTGATAGTAGAATGAGCGCTCGTCTGAGGACGGGCGCATTGCGATGATAGTCGATTTAGCACACGTCTGAGTCAATGAGGGCAGGCGCAGTTTCAATATGACTTCAATTTGGTTGCACTCATGTGATGATAGTGGATTGAGCGCTCGTTTGAGTCAATGAGGACGGGTGCATTGTCGATATGAGTTCAATTTGCTTACACTTATGTGATAAAAGTGGATTGAGCGCTCGTTTAAGTCCATGAGGGCGGGCGGTGTGTCGATATGAGTTCAATTTGGTTGCACTTATGTGATGATAGTGGATTGAGCGCTAGTCTGAGTCCATGAGTACGGACACAGTAGCCTTTTGAGTTCATTTAGGTTTCTCTAGGAAGATAGTAGAATGAGCGCTCGTTTGAATCCTTGGGGGCGGTCACAGTGTCGATATGAGATCAAATTGGTTGCACTTATGTGATGATAGTGGATTGAGCGCACGTCTGAGTCAAAGAGGGCTGGCGCAGTGTCGATATGAGTTCAAATAAGTTGCACTCATGTGTTAATAGTGGATTGAGTGCTCGTCTAAGTCCATGAGGGTGGACGCTGTGCCGATATAAGTTCAATTTGGTTGCACTTATGTGATGATAGTGGATTGAGCGCTCGACTGAGTCCATGAGGGTGGGCGCTGTGTCGATATGAGTTCAATTTGGTTGAACTTATGTGATAATAGTGGATTGAGCGCTCTTCTCTTTCCATGAGGGTGGGCGCTGAGTCGATATGAGTTCAATTTGGTTGCACTTTTTGTGATGATAGTGGATTGAGCGCTCGACTGAGTTCATGATGGCGGGCGCTGTGTCGATATGAGATCAATTTGGTTGTACTCATGTGATGATAGTGGATTGAGCGCTCGTCTGAGTCAATGAGGGCGGGCGCAGTGTCAATATGAGTTCAATTTGGTTGCACTTATGTGATGATAGTGGATTGAGCGCTCGTTTGAGTCCATGATGGTGGGCACAGTAGCATTTTGAGTTCATTTAGGTTTATCTAAGGTGATAGTAGAATAAGCGCTCGTTTGAATCCTTGGGGGTGGTCGCAGTGTCGATATGAGTTCAATTAAGTTGCACTCATGTGATGATAGTGGATTGAGCGCTCGTCTAAGTCCATGAGGGTGGGCGCTGTGCCGATAGAAATTCAATTTTGTTGCACTTATGTGATGATAGTGGATTGAGCGCTCGTCTTAGTCCATGAGGACGGGTGCATTTTCGATATGAGTTCAATTTGCTTACACATATGTGATAATAGTGGATTGAGCGCTCGTTCAAGTCCATGAGGGCGGGCGCTGTGTCGATGAGTTAAATTTGGTTGCACTTATGTGATGATAGTGGATTGAGCGCTCGTCTGAGTCCATAAGGGCGGACACTGTAGCATTTTGAGATCATTTAGGTTTCTCGAAAAAGATAGTAGAATAAGCGCTCGTTTGAATCCTTGGGAGCGGTCCCAGTGTCGATATTAAATCAATTTGGTTGCACTTATGTGATAATAGTGGATAAAGCGCTCGTCTTAGTGAATGAGGGTGGGTGCTGTGTCGATATGAGTTCAACTCGGTTGCACTTTTGTGATGATAGTGGATTGAGCGCTCGTCTAAGTACATGAGGTGGGCGCTGTGTCGATATGAGTTCAACTTGGTTGCACTTATGTGATGATAGTTGATCAGGCGCTCGTCTAAGTCCATGAGGGCGGGCGCTGTGTCGATATGAGTTCAAGTTGATAGCACTTTTGTGATGATAGTGGATTGAGCGCTCGTCTGAGTCAATGAGGGAGGGCGCAGTGTCTATATGAGTTCAATTTGGTTGTACTTATGTGATTATAGTGGACTGAGCGCACGTCTAAGTCAATGAGGGCGGGCGCAATGTGTCAATATGAGTTCAATTTGTTTGAACTTATGTGATGATAGTTGATTGAGCGCTCGTCTGAGTCCATGAGGGCGGGCACAATAGCATTTTGAGTTCAATTTGGTTTCTCTAAGGAAATAGTAGAATGAGCGCTCGTTTGAATCCTTGGGGTCGGTCACAGTGTCGATATGAGATCAATTTGCTTACGCTTATGTGATAATAGTGGATTAATTGCTCGTCTGAGTCAATGAAGGTGGGCGCAGTGTCGATATGAGTTCAATTTGGTTGCACTTATGTGCTGATAGTGGATTGAGCACTCGTCTGAGTCCATGAGGGCGGGCACAGTAGCATTTTGAGTTCAATTAGGTTTCTCTCAGAAGATAGTAGAATGAGCGCTCTTTTGAATCCTTGGGGCGGTCACAGTGTCGATATGAGATCAATTGGGTGCATTTATGTGATGATAGTGGATTGAGCGCTCGTCTGAATCTGTGAGGATGGGTGCATTGTCGATATAAGTTCAATTTGTTCACACTTATGTGATAATAGTGGATTGAGCGCTTGTCTACGTCCATGGGGGTGAGCGCTGTGTCGATATGAGTTCAATTTGGTTGCACTTAAGTGATAATTGTGGATTGAGCGCTCCTCTTAGTCCATGAGGGTGGGCGCTGTGTTGATATGAGTTCAATTTGGTTGCACTTATGTGACTGATGATAGTGGATTGAGCGCTCGTCTGAGTCCATGGGGGCGGGCACAATAGCATTCTGAGTTCAATTTGGTTTCTCTAAGGAGATAGTAGAATGAGCGCTCGTTTGAATCCTTGGGGTCGGTCACAGTGTCGATATGAGATCAATTTGTTTACGCTTTGTGATAATAGTGGATTAATTGCTCGTCTAAGTCCATGAGGGTGGGCGCTGTGTCGATATGAGTTCAACCTGGTTGCACTTATGTGATGATAGTGGATTGAGCGCACGTCTGAGTCAATGATGGCAGGCACAGTAGCATTTTGAGTTCAATAAGTTTCTCTGAGGAGATAGTAGAATGAGCGCTCGTTTGAATCCTTGGAGGCGGTCACAGTGTTGATATGAGATCAATTTGGTTGCGCTTATGTGATGATAGTGGATTGAGCGCTAGTCTAAGTCCATGAGGGCGGACACAGTCGCATTTTGAGTTCATTTAGGTTTCTCTAAGCAGATAGTAGAATGAGCGCTCGTTTGAATCCTCGGGGGCGGTCGCAGTGTCGATATGAGATCAATTTGGTTGCTCTTATGTGATGCTAGTGGATTGAGCGCTCGTCTGAATCCATGAGAACGGGTGCATTGTCAATATAAGTTCAATTTGTTCACACTTATGTGATAATAGTGGATTAAGCGCTCGTCTAAGTCCATGAGGGCGGATGCTGTGTTGATATGTGTACAATTTGGTTGCACTTATGTGATAATATTGAATTGAGCGCTCGTCTTAGTCCATGAGGGTGGGCGCTGTGCCGATATGAGTTTAATTTGGTTGCACTTAAGTGACTGATGATAGTGGATTGAGCGCACGTCTGAGTCAATGAGGGCGGGCGCTGTGTCGATATGAGTTCAACTTGGTTGCACTTATCTGATGATAGTGGATTGAGCGGTCGTCTGAGTCCATGAGGGCGGGCACAATAGCATTTTGAGTTCAATTAGGCAAGCCCCACTTCCGACGTGATTCACACGGAAAAATAAAAAAAATATGTAGCACTGCACGGTGTTATCTGTCACAAAATAGAGCTTGTTTTGTCGCTGACAACGTCGCTAGCACCAAATTGAAGTTCGGAAGTCGATTTCGACACTTCCGAACGCTCTTCCGACAATGTGTTGGTAGCAACTTCAAATTTTGTTCTGACGTTCATGATGTCGGAAGTAAGTTTGGAAGTAAAGCGTCGGAAGTCGGAATACAATTTAGTGCTGGCGACACAATAGTAGAATGAGCGCTCGTTTGAATCTTCGGGGTCGGTCACAGTGTCGATATGAGATGATAGTGGATTGAGCGCTAGTCTAAATCCATGATAGCGGGCACAGTAGCATTTTAAGTTCAATAAGGTTTCTCTAAGGAGATAGCAGAGTGAGCACACATTTGAATCCTTGGGGGCGGTCGCAGGGTCGATATGAGATCAATTTGGTTGCTCTTATGTTTTGTGATGATAGTGGATTGAGCGCTCGTGTGAGTCCATGAGGACGGGTGCATTGTCGATATAAGTTCAATTTGTTCACACTTTTGTGATAATAGTGGATTAAGCGCTCGTCTAAGTCCATAAGGGAGGGCACAGTGACAATATGAGTTCAACTTGGTTGCACTTATGTGATGATAGTGGATTGAGCGCTCGTCTGAGTCCATGAGGGCGGGCACAGTAGCATTTTGAGTTCAATTAGGTTTCTCTAAGGAGATAGTAGAATGAGCGCTCGTTTGAATTCTTGAGGGCGGTCACAGTGACGATATGAGATCAATTTGTTTACACTTATGTGATAATAGTGAATTAAGCGCTCGTCTAAGTCCATGAGGGTGGGCGCTGTGTCGATATGAGATCAATTTGGTTGCTTTTATGTTATGTGATGATAGTGGATTGAGCGCTCGTTTGAGTCCATGAGGGCGGGCACAGTAGCATTTTGAGTTCAAATAGGTTTCTCTAAGGAGATAGTAGAATGAGTGCTCATTTGAATCCTAAGGGCGGTCACAGTGTCGATATGAGTTCAATTTGGTTGCACTTATGTGATGATAGTGGATTGAGCGCACGTCTGAGTCAATGAGGGCGGGGGCTTTGTCGATATGAGTTCAACTTGGTTGCACTTATGTGATGATAGTGGATTGAGCGCGCGTCTGAGTCAATGAGGGCGGGCGCAATGTGTCAATATGAGTTCAATTTGTTTGCACTTATGTGATGATAGTGGATTGAGCGCTCGTTTTAATCCTTGGGGGCGGTCGCAGTGTCGATATGAGATCAATTTGGTTGCTCTTATGTGATGATAGTGGATTGAGCGCTCGTCTGAATCCATGAGGACGGGTGCATTGTCGATATAAGTTCAATTTGTTCACAGTTATGTGATAATAGTGGATTAAGCGCTCGTTTGAGTCCATGAGGGCGGGCACAATAGCATTTTGAGTTCAATTAGGTTTCTCTGAGGAGATAGTAGAATGAGCGCTCGTTTGAATCCTTGATAGTGGATTGAGCACTCGTCTAAGTCCATGAGGGCGGGCACAGTAGCATTTTAAGTTCAATCACAGATAACAGACGTTGAGGCTCCCTTAAGATATGTGTGTAAACAAAATAACCATCATTTCAAATGAGGCAAGCCTTTGAAACATGATTGGCAATCGTTTGTAGATGGCCCATCGATCGCTGCACACAACTCAAATGTTACTGTCAAAAGAATGCTTTGTTTTTGTTTGACTTTCGAAACGTGCGATCAAGTCTCGGATAAAACTGTACTCCGCCCGTTTTATAAATCTGTCTTGCTTCCGGTGAGTTACATGCCATCACCCACAAGGAACATCTAAGAGTTCAAAACATTGTCCTCAGTTTTTGATGCACGAATCATGGTTGTTAATACTTACAATGCATCGTTTTCAGGGAAGCTAAAATACGATTTGCTATCGCATCCCTGGTTGTTTCCACACGTGTAGAATTCGCACTTCCTTCCCATTTTAGAGGAATAACTAACAATTCAATTGATCGACAAATAAACTTGATCCGAGGTTTTATCATACTTTTTTTCACATTTCGAAATCGATGCTGCTGGTCCACCCCTTTTTCACCTTTTTTAATTTCGCGATTTCCCTACAAATACGGCCGTGGTATATGGTGTTATACTAATAAATATGACGTAAGAGACCATTAAATTCGGAACGTTGTAATGTTTTTATCGATTGTTGACAGATCGACATGCACACATTTCGATCGTCTCTGATGTCAGATTTATTGACGCAATAAGTTGAGTAGAGTTTCCATTTCCCGGCCATTTTCATTGTCCCGGGATTCGGGATGAACTTGTGCGTATATCCCGGGAAATCCCGGGATCCCGGGATTTTTCGATATTTCCTTAAAAAACTTATTTTTTGGTTTAAAAACGATTTTATGCAATGTTCAGGGGTAAAGTTCATATTTTAGAAAGGCCAGATAATACAGATTTCAAATTGGAACTCAATTCAATTCTTTCAATTCTTTAAAAAAAAAAAACAACTTCAAAAAGCAAATAATATTCACGTTTTTCTTGGAAGGTAGAGTACACTTTTGGAATATATGATCACCGAGTCCGAGAAGAAGGATTGCTGGCGGTTGAAGTCGGCTTGACTGTTTGCATTGTTTTGAATATGCATTGAGGTCTCCAAGCAGATTTTACCAACACTATCACAGAGTGAAATTTTTTTGCTGCACACTGAATCAAAATGAAAATTATCATTTTCACCTGATGTCTAGTTCAAATTTGCGATATTTTTCTTAGTATTTCCCCGCATTGTTTGTTGTTTTCTAACAGCAAACAAGAAAAATATGACAGTTCTAATGGAACGTACACACGGTCAAGCAGTTTGACCAACATTGACTCCACCTCTCGTTTGTTCCAACATCCATCAAGTTCTACCAACAGCGGCACGAACAATCAATTTATTCGACCAACAATATCACACACGAACGACCGGAGCGCTAACTTGAGCATCAACCATCAAAAAATTTATGGGGGTTTGTGCAACTTCACTACAAATACTCAAACATGTTCGGCGAACCTTGACTCCACCCCCGACAACTCAAACCAAAATCAAACCGTTTTAATTTTTTCCAACCGAGCCGCCAACTGTCAAATGGTTGTTCGAACAACTTCACACACGTTCCAACAAAGCAGCAACCGAAGCGTTTTCTTGGGGGTGGAGTCAATGTTCGTCGAACTGCTTGACTGGTGTGTACGTTGCATAACAGCAAACAAAGGAAAATTTTGTAAACACAGCACCAACACTGATGGGGATGGAGAGGGCTATTGGGTTTAGACAGTTTGGGAAGATCCATTAATTACGTAACGCAAAAATTGGCCATTTTCAACCCCCCTCCCCCCTATGTCACACTTTTTGTATGAATCATTGAAAATTTTTGTATGGATTGTCACACTTCAGTCAACCCCCCTCCCCCCTCTAAGCGTGACGTAATTTGTGGATGTTCCCTTTCTGGGATTGCATTCAATACGCTTGTGACGAAAGATGAAAGATGTGCAGTAGAATCGTACTGGCCCCTTAATTTATTGGAGATATGGAAACCCCCTCACAAAGTAATTTTGTGTGAAATTATTATCGGAGTTCGATAATTTAACATAAGTTAACTCGACAATTTAACGATAATGGGGTTAATAGATTACGCGATTAAAGTTGGTATATAATTTTGACAGAAGCCGAGAATTGGACAAATTGATTGCAGCCTGTTGACCAGAGTTGATTTTGATCGAAGCGATACACCAAAAAAATAGGCAGAGCATCGGGATCGGACCACTTGTACTTGCCCATGTTATGCTACGTACACACCAGTCAAGCAGTTCGACGAACATTGACTCCACCCCCAAGAAAACACTTCGGTTGCTGCTTTGTTGGAACGTGTGTGAAGTTGTTCGAACAACCATTTGACAGTTGGCGGCTCGGTTGGAAAAAATTAAAACGGTTTGATTTTGGTTTGAGTTGTCGGGGGTGGAGTCAAGGTTCGCCGAACATGTTTGAACATTTGTAGTGAAGTTGCACAAACCCCCATATATTTTTTGATGGTTGGTGCTCGAGTTGGTGCTTCGGTCGTTCGTGTGTGATATTGTTGGTCGAATAAATTGATTGTTCGTGTCGGTGTTGATAAAAATTGATGAATGTTTGAATAAACGGGAGGTGGAGTCAATGTTGGTCGAACTGCTTGACCGTGTGTACGTTCCATTATGGACAGTTTGTTGTACGAACGTCGATTGGAAGGACATGACTTGGATCAAGAATTGTTTTGGAGGCAAGAAGCTCAGGAAGACTGATTCAATGTTGGGCGGCGCGAGGAGATTAGTAAAGCGAATATGTATCAGCTAGAGTACACAATTACACAACTTTTTGTAGACGGGAGATGGGTAGGAAGCAGGCGCCAAATAGATGTAGCTGTTCTTGTACAGTAGATACTTGTCGTTTAATTAATAGAGAGCTGTAGCTGCTGGAAAAGTATCAGTCAGTAGCCCTCCATTGAGTGGTATAGGGAATCAGTGGCGTAGCTACGGGGGTGGTTTTGGACATAACCCCCCCCCCCAGAGACAACATTTTTAGAAGAATTTTTTTTTTGTGGAAAAAAAAAATGTTCAGAAACCCCCCCCCCAGACCAATTTTCTGGCTACGCCACTGTAGGGAATCTAACATTTTTTGTGAAGGTGTTCTATTAACTCTCTCCGATATTTCCATGTCTGTTCCTCTCTTACTAATTTAATAATAATATGATATCGATTGTGCATCACAAAGAACCTTGGCTCCGTATACATGCCTGAGCCTACCAAATGGGAGGTATAAAAATATGATATGAGTTTATCACCCAAGTTGGGTTTCGCGTTCAAAACAAATAACTTTTGTAAAAAGAAAAATTAAACTGTTTGCGAACCGGAAATGAAACAGTATTTTTTGTCCCGGGTATCCCGGGATTTTCGGGATTTCAAAAATAATATCCCGGGAATCGGGAAATCCCGAATTTTCTGAAATCCCGGGATTTTTTGTCCCGGGATGTCCCGGGATGGAAACTCTAAAGTTGAGTAGATGGCGGTAGCGAGTCATTGACTTTCAACGTATTTTATTTTGAAAATTTACACACGTTTTCAAATAAAATTTGTTCCTGCATAAACGTCTGTTATCTGTGGTTCAATAAGGTTTCTCTAATGAGATAGCAGAGTGAGCGCACGTTTGAATCCTTGGGGGCGGTCGCAGTGTCGATATGAGATCAATTCGGTTGCTCTTATGCTATGTGATGATAGTGGATTGAGCGCTCGTGTGAGTCCATGAGGACGGGTGCATTGTCGATATAAGCTCAATTTGTTCACACTTTTGTGATAATAGTGGATTAAGCGCTCGTCTAAGTCGATAAGGGAGGGCACAGTGTCAATATGAGTTCAATTTGGTTGCACTTATGTGATGATAGTGGATTGAGCGCTCGTCTGAGTCCATGAGGGCGGGCACAGTAGCATTTTGAGTTCAATTAGGTTTCTCTAAAGATAGTAGAATGAGCGCTCGTTTGAATTCTTGAGGGCGGTCACAGTGGCGATATGAGATCAATTTGTTTACACTTATGTGATAATAGCGAATTAAGCGCTCGTCTAAGTCCATGAGGGTGGGCGCTGTGTCGATATGAGTTCAATTAGGTTTCTCTAAGGAGATAGTAGAATGAGCGCTCGTTTGAATCCTCGGGGGCGGTCACAGTGTCGATATGAGTTCAATTTGGTTGCATTTATGTGATGATAGTGGATTGAGCGCTCGTCTGAATCCATGAGGACGGGTGCATTGTCGATATAAGTTCAATTTGTTCACACTTATGTGATAATAGTTGATTGAGCGCTCGTCTAAGTCCATTAGAACGGACGCTGTGTCGATATGAGTTCAGTTTGGTTGCACTTATGTGATGATAGTGGATTGAGCGCTCGACTGAGTCCATGAGGGCGGGCGTTGTGTCGATATGAGTTCAATTTGGTTGCACTTATGTGACTGATGATAGTGGATAGAGCGCACGTCTGAGTCAATGAGGGCGGGCGCTGTGTCGATATGAGTTTATCTTGGTTGCACTTATGTGATGATAGTGGATTGAGCGCTCATCTGAGTCCATGAGCGCGGGCACAATAACATTTTGAGTTCAATAAGGTTTCTCCAAGGAGATAGCAGAGTGAGCGCTCGTTTGAATCCTTGGGGGCGATCGCATTGTCGATATGAGATCAATTTGGTCGCTCTTATGTGATGATAGTGGATTGGGCGCTCGTCTGAGTCCATGAGGACTGGTGTAGAAGCATTTTGAGTTTAATTTGGTTGTTCTAACTTGATGATAGTAGAATGAGCGCCAGTCTGAGTCCGCGAGGGCGGTCGCAGTGCCAACATGAGATCAATTTGATTGCACGCATGTGATGAGAGTGGATTGAGCTCTCGTTTGAGTCCTTGAGGGCGGTCGCAGTGTCGATATGAGATCAATTTGGTTGCTCTAACGTGATGATAGTGGATTGGGCCCTCGTTTGAGTCCATGAGGGCGGGCACAGTTGCATTTTGAGTTCAGTTAGGTTTCTCTAAGAAGATAGTAGAATGAGCGCTCGTTTGAATCCTTGGGGGCGGGTGCAGTGTCGATATGAGATCAATTTGGTTGCACTTATGTGATGATAGTGGATTGAGCCTTCGTCTGAGTCCATGAGGGCGAGCACAGTAGATTTTTGAGTTCAATTAAGTTTCTCTAAGGTGATAGTACCCTAGCAGCACACTTATTTCATATAGGTTACTGTAATTCATATGTGACCGGATTCAGTCACAATTAAGATGCTGCAACATTTTTTGTCTGACTTGTGCTGCTCGAGTAGAATGAGCGTTCGTTTGAATTCTTGGGGCGGTCGCAGTGTCGATATGAGATCAATTTGATTGCACTTAAGTGATGATAGTGGATTGAGCGTTCATCTGAGTCCATGGGGGCGGGCGCAGTGTCGATATGAGTTCAATTTTGTTGTACTTATGTGATGGCAGTGGATTTATTACTCGCCAGAGTCCCATGAGAGCCAACAGTTCATGAATTTGAGTACAAAATTGGTACTCTGAGACGTTCATAGTGACTGGATCGCTCGCCAGAGACTCATGAGGACGGACACACCATGAGTTTGAGTTCAAAACTCTTGCCTTGAGACCAGGGCCGTATTTTTTTGAACATTTTGGGTCCCCCACAACCTGTTGGCCCCGGGGCCCCCATCCGGCTAAATCCGGCCCTGCAAGGATCATAATGAATTGAGCGCTCACTGGAGTCCCATGAGGGCGAACACAGCATGAGTTTGAGTCTAAATCTGTTGCACTGAGACGTTCATCGTGAATTGAGCGGTCGCCAGAGTCCCATGAGAGCGGACACAGCATGAATTTGAGTACAAGATTGTTACTCTGAGACGTTTATAGTGAATTGAGCGCTCCCAGAGTCTCATGAGGGCGGATACATCATGAGTTTGAGTTCAAATTTGTTGCCTTGAGACGTTCATAGTGTCTTGAGCCCTCGCCATGAGTCCCATGAGGGCATGACTCAAATCGGACACAGATTCGATTTGATTGCAATTTGGTTACTCGTAGGTATTGATAGTGAAATGAGTGTTCGTCTAAGTCTCATGTGGGTAGACATGAATTTGATTTGAGTACAATTTGTTTACTCTGAGGTCTTCTTAGTGAGTTGAGCAATCCTTCGAGTTTCGTAGTGCGAACGAAGAATCAATTTGAGTACAATATGTTTGCTTTGAGGCTTTCATAGTGAATCGAGCGATCATTTGAGTCCCATGAAGGCGGACACAGATTCGATTTGAGTACAATATGGTTACTCTGAGACCTTCATTGTGAGTTGGGCGGTCTTGTGAGTCATATGAGGGCGGCTTCAGTAGCAATTGGAGTACAATTTAATTGCTCTAAGGCATTCATAGTGAATAGTTTGTTTTGGTCGATTGTTTAAAATTAAAATTTAAGCCGGTACACCTTGTTAGTTTTCATTTTACCGTGACACACCACGATAACAAATTTGTTGATTAGTGATAAATTTTCCGATGCCGAAAAAAAATCTTCTTACTAGGGTACACTCAAAATAATTTTCATGAGTTACATGAAAACATATGCGGATATTTTCCATCTAGTTTCGTTTGTAGAAGTTAAATGATTTGTTAGTGATGGTACTCACTGCTCTCAATTCACTAAGAAATGTAATTAAATTTAAGTGAATTAAAATTTCAACAAACACATAGATTTGAAGTGAATTGGAATAATAGTTTGCGCTATACCCGTGTGAGTGATAATAACTCCCGTCCACTAGAGGCGGACGGGACCAAAAATAGGAATATGAAATAATTATTTCATACTCAAGACTTATTTTTGTAAATTGCTCTCATGATGTTTCTGCACAATTTTTCATTAGCGATTGATGCAAAACATAGACTTCGGTCTGAGTACCCCACTCATATATTTTTCATACATTCGTGACAAGTAGTATTCACTAGAAAAGAATATAGATATAGTTTTCTAAGTTTTCATTTAAATTTCACTACATTTCTTTTTGGTAGGCATATGACATGTGAGTAAGTTTTATTAGACACAAGTAAGGTCGTCATAAATGTAGATTTTTAAAGCCTACCTGATTTTTATAGTGGAAATTAAGTAACAATTATTTTGAGTGTAGGAATCAAACCGACATTTCTCAGCACATGCGACTAGACGATTGAAGTTACCCAGAAGCATTTTAAACGTGCAAAACACATAGGCGTAAAACTGTTAAGGAAGTAAAGATGTGTGAAAACAAGCATTTTCATGAAATGTTTGTTCAATGAAGATACCTAAATTAGGAGAGAGGTAATTAAAAAAAAGAAAAAAATATCGGGACGCGGACGTAAAGACTTTTGTTCAGTTTGTTGAGCTGAGTCGATTGGTATATAATACTATGGGTCTATGAGCCTTCTATAAAAAGTTCGTTGTCGGAGTGAAACCTTTCTGTACAGCAAATGTTCAGAGTGCAAAATTTTCCTAAAAGCATTGCAAATCAGTTTTGATACTGATTTGAAGCTACTTCAAAAAAGCATTCTAAGTGGGCGGAATTTCCGTTAGAAACATTAGAAAGGCTAGCATGTCAAAGTTAGTCATTTTGTATGAAAAACAACCTTGGTTGAGGCAGTCGCCAATTCGAGGTGCGTAGGACCTCTAAGTTAAGTAAGAGTTTTCTATAAATTTATGAGTGAAATATTATTTTGATAAATGTATTTTGATTTTTTGTGGCGAGCCGATCCGGTTATGTATACTCTGATATATTCTAAATAGTGGCAAGCTTTTTTTAACCTCTAGGACGAAAGTATGAAAATGCCGCCACTAAAAAATAATGATCTTTAGCATTATCGACATTTTCTGCTTTAATTATTTATTGCACAACAAGCTCTTGTCTAAAAAAAATGGTTAAACTAAAACGTACTTTATGTATATAAAATCATGTAAATCATCTTGAAGTCCGACGTCTCTATGAAGCATACCAAGTTGGTGGAGGTGGTTTTAGTATTTTTTTCTTTTACAGAATTGATCCAACAAGCTTTGAGACGATGTTAATTGTTAAATTAGAAATTAATAGATATTCAAAATAGCGGGATATGGTAAACTTGAACTCTACAATCCGTTATTTTTTAGATAAAAATGCATTGGTATTAAGTGGAGGCGATTTCTATAGACAATAAAAACTTGACTTGGACAGAGGGCGGAGTAATCAAGAATAAATTAATCAAATATTCTACAGAAAGTACAGTTTAAATTTCGATCATTGTTTTTTACTTATCAACACAATTATTTTTAAAAGGAGTCGGCACATAAACCTGTAAAAATCCTAATACGATACATTACATTCAATGAGTTTAGAAAGCGAAACTTCACTGGTATTTTGATTACCATAGGAGTTCTGTTCCATCACAGTGTATATTTTGAAGATCCTATCTCATTAGAATTTCACTTTCATTCTTTCATTCGTATTAAATTGAATTTAATCACATTTAAGCATGGGGCGCAATTTTCAAATCAATAAATTTTAATGGGCGAATTTTCCAAGGGGCGCAAAATTTTAAATTTATGAGTAACCAGCTCATGATTTGCCATGACAGCACTGTTTATGTATCACATATTGAAAGAAACTCTTCCAGTTTCGTGGATATACCTAAAAAAAATAAGTCTCAGTGGGTCCGATTTGCTGGATGTTAATGCATCATCCGTCATTCTATACTTAATTCCATGCACCAAAAGCAGACAAAGGTTGGAAGCCAAGATCTAACAGCTAAATATGACAATCTCATCTTATCACTTGCTCCGCATACTGTCAGTCTGACAATTCACCTCACGTTTTCGTATGGCAGATATCACCAAAAATACGCATTATTCCTCACCACCTATTTGTAAGGACGTGGCCGTGGCTGTTGCAGATTAAAGAATTGTATATTTATCATAATATTCAACGAAATTTTCCAACGCGAAAATGGTATATCAATCAAGTCAATCGAACATAAGACTCAGAGTGTATCTCCATATATAACATCACAACATGCCTTACGGGCCTTTATTTGCCCCAATGTACCATAATAAATATAGAATCAATGTAAAATATGACTTACAATATTCAATATCTTTTTAAAACCCCAAAACACAAAAAAAAATTCAGCGGAAAAAAAAGTCCATATAATCGAGGTAAAAAGTCCATATAATCGAAGTCCATATAATCGAGGGTCCATATAATCGAGGGTCCATATAATCGAGGTAAACCTGTACCAAGAAAATGGAACTTTGATTAAGCTGAACTTGAGTTGCGTGTTCTTGCCTACGCAATGCGGTTGGGTATGATCTGGGCTTGTCGACCGACTGGCAAACAGCACCCACAACCTCTATTCGTTCAGTGCATTTGCAGATGAAGAATGTGTGTAGCTGCCAGATAATTTAAGGCCCTTAATTGATTTGCTGCTCCCGATCAGTTGCATTCGATGGAGAATCCTGTTTTATTGTTTCCTATTTAAAATTGGCCAAATCGAACTATGAGATCGAAAGTTATGGCCAAAATTCTAATTTCAAAAGCTGTACAGGAAAACTACTTTGTTGGACTTATGCTCATTCGATTTGGATGTAACAAGTTGCGGACCGATTCCCAGTCACTTTCGCCATGGTTTGTTTTGTACTCGCGCGGTTTACCACTGTGCTATACAGAAGACCCTAAGTCAAGACTAAGACATTCGAATTGTAGCCAAGGATGTTAACGATCATTCAGTAATTTGCGTTCGATCATTTAGTATTTTGTCAATAACACATTCCAGAAGCTGAATTTCAAAATATATTGTATGGTGGATATCTAGTGCGAAGGTTTTTCTACAACTATGTCTAATGTTCGTTGTTTGAATTCCACTAGTAACGTAGTTATAGCTATAGTTTCAGTAACTTAGACTAAATGATAACAAAAGTCCAATCATTTAGTTTAAGTTACTGCAACTAGTGCTCTAACTCCGTTATTAGTTGAATTTTATTAACGAACCATTAGGCAAAATTGTAGAAAAACCTTCGCACTAGAAGTCCACCATACAACATATTTTGAAATTCAGTTTCTGTAATATGTTATTGACAAACTACTAAATGATCGAACGCAAATTACTGAATGATCGTTAACATCCTTGATTGTAGCCGTAACCCATAATACTTATCTATTTGGCTGAGTTATTGAAGTGATAAGTTGTTAAAAGAATAAACGTTTCCCTGAAGCATTCATCCTTCCAGCATATGAAACAAATTTCATTCTCTCTGTTTTGCCTCTGTCCTAATTTGTTACATAAATAAATAATTTATTCCGGGTGATGACAAACGATCTGGTTGTATCAAACGGCCCTTGCGGTAGGATGTAGTAAAACAAAATTGCGCCGCCGCTATATGGAGTATTTTATCATAAGCAACAACCGAAAATATATCTCAAGAGATGACAGCATTTATTCAACGCCTCGGCAGGACCAAATCTTCTCTTTTGAAACATTTTCCAAGTAAAGAAATAAGATAAAGCCGGAACCCATTAACCGCATCGTTATCCTCTGGTAAAGTTGCCATTCTCGGCCACCTGAGCTGCGCAAAAAAGTCCGTAACCACTTCAGCTTCTCGTCGTCGTCGTTGTCGCTTACAGCACTTGTCTTGTCGACGACGGGAAGGCTGGTTTCGAGCAACCAGTTAACCAGCGAATCACCGAGCATATCCGGAGACGGAGACACCTGGAGCACGAACGAACGAAACAAACCACTGACTGCTTTGTATCACACCGCAGCCACAGCATTCAAAGACAACAGCAGCGACCAATTCGATACTGTTTTGCTTCAGCAGTAACGAAATTTTAAACGTGGCTTATTGTTTGCGTCCCACAATATAGCAAAAGTATTCTATTGAATAATGCAAATTGACGATATTTCGTAGAAGGTCAAATTAAGACTGCAGATGTTATGGTGATATAAATAGAATTTCGAAATTTCGTCCCGATCAAATAAAATTATGTGATTTGGTGGTCAAGTGCAGGTTTTATTTCGTTTGCATTCGTTCCTGCGTTCGGCTGGTTTGTTTAATTTCATTAATAAATCTACCAACGGGCCCAAGCTTGGCTAAAGTCTGATAGATGACCCAGTAAGAGAAGTTGTTTGTGTTTCTATATCAAGCTTCATCGACTGTATACATAAAGAATCTATCTTATAGATCAACTCAAAATCGATGACATTTCAGATATGCTCGACTTGCGTAGCGGCCTCAAAATATGAACATCTTCAATCAAATCAATTCATCGCAAATAATGGTTATCGCACCACATCACCTTGAAAATATTCCGTGTACATTATTTTCTACATTACTATGAGGCACAACATTTTGCTGTCACAGCAGCAGCTGAACCACCGACGGCGAAGACAACCAGAACCAAGCGCGAAGGTGGCCTATGAATGACGGTAGTAAACTTACCAGAAGAAGCTTACAGTCAATCATTCCACCGCCGCCGCCTCCATCTCTACAGTGACTCATCCTTTTCAGTGCTCAGTGCCTTCGATGGCTGCGCTGCCGTCGTTGTCGTCGTCGTCGTCCTCGCTGGCAGACTGGGTTCAGTGCCATTATTTCGGATCGTTTGGTTACCCAGTGCGGGAAAGATTCCTGCCGGCAATAAATTTCCTCCTCTTCGTGGTGTATAGATTCTGGCTGGTTGGTTGGTAACTTACATGACGGTTCGCAGGAGTTGCAACCGGGAAAAAGGTTCGTAGGTGAACCCGGCAGATGTGCTCATCCTCGTTCCACCGGAACCGAGGGTCTGCGAGTTAGAGACGATTTCGTGTATCCTTTTTATTTTGATCAATTTATTATATTCGAAAGGCCGTTACTTATCCGGAAAATGGGCTATCAATATTCATCACGTGTTGGTGCTATTTTGCTTGAAGATTAGACATAATTTGTGTTTCGTTGTTATTTCGATTTTGCTTTTGTACTCAAGTAAGGAAAGCTATAGTTGAGTTTGATTTTGTCGATAGTGATTTCGTAATTCTCAACATAATGGATGGACAGAAATATTGATTTAAGAGCTTTGTACTAATTGACTTTTGATGACGTTTGCAAGTCATTCAATTTTTTGGTTGATTCACGTTTGAATCCAATTTTCGAACTGTCAGTGGCACAAATCTGTGAAGGACAGATACTGGCGAAAGCGATAACAGTTTTCCATCTTTTCTCCGTTGCATCATGCATGGAGTCGTGGATTCGAGCACTAACCGAACGATAATGGTAAGTTGGTAACCTCCAACCCAGTTTTCGAATTTGATTGTTTACTTGCTGTGGACATGTACATCAAGTTTTCAAACACACTGTTAGAAAACTACAATTTTGCCTTTTTTCATATGCAGCAACCACAAAAAAAGTGAAGGTGGCACTGCCTTCTTCCTACACTTTTGAGGGGGACACAGGAGGATAAGCAAATCCGTTCACTTTTAAAGTTTAGCATGACGACTACCAAAATCATCTTTTCCATGCGGTTAGGATTCTTTTAAGGTAGGAAGAATAAGAGTACAACAGTCCGGTTCTCCTGACAAGCAAGCCACTAAAAGTCATCCTGTGGCCTGCTTTCTTCCTGCACTGATCTGGAGCTTCAGAAGCTCAAGGCATTGGGAATGATCTAACGATTTGATTCAATCCTCATTCATAGGAATAAGAGCTGCTTAACAAAAGTACTACAATTCCATCTCCATGATGCATCTCGATGTCGATATCGTCGTCGAATGGTACGCCACTGATTGAAGAAGCGTTACTTCATGCAGTCGGCTGGCTGTCGGTGTAACTGTGAAGGCTAAAACAAGAGGAACAGTGGCTCTTCCTGAGCGATGTCCAATGCGGCTGAAGGGGATAATTAAAGTATGTAATATTTCGGTACCACGGCCCAATCCATTGACCGTCAGAAGTGAGGGAAGTAGTAAACGACAAAGAGGTGGCGAGGGTGACTGTAGAGGAGCTAATGACGGTGGTATAGTGCTTCGAACCGAGTACAGCAAATGATCGGGACGGGATCCCGAACATGGAGTTAAAAGCAGCCATGATGACAAATCCGAACATGTTCAGGTCAGCCATGCCTGGGCGGGCGGACATTCCCGGATATACGGAAGAGACAGCGTTAGATCCTGTTACCGAAACCTGGAAAGGAACAAGGAGACCCCTCAGACCAATCTGTCTAATAGATCAGCGGTTCTCAACCTGGGGTACATCTACCCCTGGGGTACCTTCGCTGTTTCCAAGGGGTACCTCGGACAAAAATGCGTAATGGCGGATGTATAACAGTTTTATCCAAAACCTATTGATGCTTTTTTTTTTCAAACATTATATTGTGCATAATGTGCAAGGCGATTAGTAAAGCAAAAATTTTTAAATCCTGACCACCCCAACCACCAAATGAAGGAATGGCACTGTGTAAGGAACGAAAGAACAGAAGGTCAAAACTTCGAATGAATTTAAAAATGTACCAAATTGAATAATATGGTAAGCATATGCTTCTGAACTAAAATCTTAAATCTGAAGGTTCGGAAAGCTATATTTAAGAAACCAGAAGGCCTTTCTCTGAAAAGCTCAGTAGCATCGTTGCAAGAGGCTCAGATGTATCTTTTCAAAAGGCTCAGAAGCCTTCTCGAAAGCCTCCTTTCAAGAGGCTCGGAAGCCTCCTTTCAAGAGGCTCGGAAGCCTCCTTTCAAGAGGCTCGGAAGCCTCGTTTCAAGAGGCTCGGAAGCCTCCTTTCAAGAGGCTCGGAAGCCTCCTTTCAAGAGGCTCGGAAGCCTCCTTTCAAGAGGCTCGGAAGCCTCCTTTCAAGAGGCTCGGAAGCCTCCTTTCAAGAGGCTCGGAAGCCTCCTTCAAGAGGCTCGGAAGCCTCCTTTCAAGAGGCTCGGAAGCCTCCTTTCAAGAGCTCAGGAAGCCTCCTTTCAAGAGGCTCAAGCCTCCTTTCAAGAGGCCTCGGAAGCCTCCTTCAAGAGGCTAGAAGACTCCTTTCAAGAGGCTCAGAAGCCTCCTTTCAAGAGGCTCTGGAAGCCTCCTTTCAAGAGGCTCTGGAAGCCTCCTTTCAAGAGGCTCAGAGCCTCCTTTCAAGAGGCTCAGGAAGCCTCCTTTCAAGAGGCTCAAGCCTCCTTTCAAGAGAGCTCAGAAGCCTCCTTTCAAGAGGCCTCAGGAAGCCTCCTTTCAAGAGGCTCAGAAGCCTCCTTTCAAGAGGCTCAGGAAGCCTCCTTTCAAGAGGCTCAGAAGCCTCCTTTCAAGAGGCTCGGAAGCCTCCTTTCAAGAGGCTCAAGCCTCCTTTCAAGAGGCTCAGGAAGCCTCCTTTCAAGAGGCTCAGAAGCCTCCTTTCAAGAGGCTCAGGAAGCCTCCTTTCAAGAGGCTCAGAGCCTCCTTTCAAGAGCTCAGAAGCCTCCTTTCAAGAGGCTCAGAAGCCTCCTTTCGAGAGCTCAAGCCTCCTTTCAAGAGGCTCAGGAAGCCTCCTTTCAAGAGGCTCAGAAGCCTCCTTTCAAGAGGCTCAGAAGCCTCCTTTCAAGAGGCTCAGAAGCCTCCTTTCAAGAGGCTCCAGAAGCCTCCTTTCAAGAGGCTCAGAAGCCTCCTTTCAAGAGGCTCGAAGCCTCCTTTCAAGAGGCCTCAGGAAGCCTCCTTTCAAGAGGCTCAGAAGCCTCCTTTCAAGAGGCTCAAGCCTCCTTCAAGAGGCTCAGCCTCCTTTCAAGAGGCCTGGAAGCCTCCTTCAAGAGGCCTCAAGCCTCCTTTCAAGAGGCTAAGCCTCCTTTCAAGAGGCTCTGGAAGCCTCCTTTCAAGAGGCTCAAGCCTCCTTTCAAGAGGCTCAGAAGCCTCCTTTCAAGAGGCTCAGAAGCCTCCTTTCAAGAGGCTCAGAAGCCTCCTTTCAAGAGGCTGGAAGCCTCCTTTCAAGAGGCTCAGAGCCTCCTTTCAAGAGGCTCAGAGCCTCCTTTCAAGAGGCCTGGAAGCCTCCTTTCAAGAGGCTCAGAAGCCTCCTTTCAAGAGGCTCAGCCCTCCTTTCAAGAGGCTCAGAAGCCTCCTTTCAAGAGGCCTGGAAGCCTCCTTTCAAGAGGCTCAGAAGCCTCCTTTCAAGAGGCTCAAGCCTCCTTTCAAGAGGCTCAGAAGCCTCCTTTCAAGAGGCTCAGAAGCCTCCTTTCAAGAGGCTCAGAAGCCTCCTTTCAAGAGGCTCGAGCCTCCTTTCAAGAGGCTCAGAAGCCTCCTTTCAAGAGGCTCAGGCCTCCTTTCAAGAGGCTCAGAGCCTCCTTTCAAGAGTTCAGAGCCTCCTTTCAAGAGGCTCAGAGCCTCCTTTCAAGAGGCTCAGGCCTCCTTCAAGAGGCTCAGGAAGCCTCCTTTCAAGAGGCTCAGAAGCCTCCTTTCAAGAGGCTCAGAGCCTCCTTTCAAGAGGCTCAAGCCTCCTTTCAAGAGGCTCAGAAGCCTCCTTTCAAGAGGCTCAGGAAGCCTCCTTTCAAGAGGCTCAGGAAGCCTCCTTTCAAGAGGCTCAGAGCCTCCTTTCAAGAGGCTCAGAAGCCTCCTTTCAAGAGGCTCAAGCCTCCTTTCAAGAGGCTCAGGAAGCCTCCTTTCAAGAGGCTCAGAAGCCTCCTTTCAAGAGGCTCAGAGCCTCCTTTCAAGAGGCTCGGAAGCCTCCTTTCAAGAGGCTCAGGAAGCCTCCTTTCAAGAGCTCAGAGCCTCCTTTCAAGAGGCTCCAGCCTCCTTTCAAGAGGCTCAAGCCTCCTTTCAAGAGGCTCAGAGCCTCCTTTCAAGAGGCTCCAAGCCTCCTTTCAAGAGGCTCAGGAAGCCTCCTTTCAAGAGGCTCAGGAAGCCTCCTTTCAAGAGGCTCAGAAGCCTCCTTTCAAGAGGCTCCAAGCCTCCTTTCAAGAGGCTCAGAAGCCTCCTTTCAAGAGGCTCGGAAGCCTCCTTTCAAGAGGCTCAGCCTCCTTTCAAGAGGCCCGGAAGCCTCCTTTCAAGAGGCTCAGAAGCCTCCTTTCAAGAGGCTCAGGCCTCCTTTCAAGAGGCTCAGAAGCCTCCTTTCAAGAGGCTCGGAAGCCTCCTTTCAAGAGGCTCAGGAAGCCTCCTTTCAAGAGGCCTGGAAGCCTCCTTTCAAGAGGCTCAGAGCCTCCTTCAAGAGGCCTGGAAGCCTCCTTTCAAGAGGCTCGGAAGCCTCCTTTCAAGAGGCTCAGAAGCCTCCTTTCAAGAGGCTCAAGCCTCCTTTCAAGAGGCCTCAGCCTCCTTTCAAGAGGCCCGGAAGCCTCCTTTCAAGAGGCTCAGAGCCTCCTTTCAAGAGGCTCAGGAAGCCTCCTTTCAAGAGGCTCAGCCTCCTTTCAAGAGCTCAGAAGCCTCCTTTCAAGAGGCTCGGAAGCCTCCTTTCAAGAGGCTCAGAGCCTCCTTTCAAGAGGCTCAGAGCCTCCTTTCAAGAGGCTCAGAAGCCTCCTTTCAAGAGCTCAGGAAGCCTCCTTTCAAGAGGCTCGGAAGCCTCCTTTCAAGAGGCTCAGAGCCTCCTTTCAAGAGGCTCTGGAAGCCTCCTTTCAAGAGGCTCAGAAGCCTCCTTTCAAGAGGCTCAGAAGCCTCCTTTCAAGAGGCTCAGAAGCCTCCTTTCAGAGCTCAGAAGCCTCCTTTCAAGAGGCTCAGGAAGCCTCCTTTCAAGAGGCTCAGAAGCCTCCTTTCAAGAGGCTCAGGAAGCCTCCTTTCAAGAGGCCTGAAGCCTCCTTTCAAGAGGCTCAGAAGCCTCCTTTCAAGAGGCTCAGAAGCCTCCTTTCAAGAGGCCTCAAGCCTCCTTTCAAGAGGCCTCAAGCCTCCTTTCAAGAGGCTCAGAAGCCTCCCTTTCAAGAGGCTCAGGAAGCCTCCTTTCAAGAGGCTCAGGAAGCCTCCTTTCAAGAGGCTCAGAGCCTCCCTTTCAAGAGGCTCAGAGCCTCCCTTTCAAGAGGCTCAGAAGCCTCCTTTCAAGAGGCTCCAGAAGCCTCCTTTCAAGAGGCTCAGCCTCCTTTCAAGAGGCTCAGGCCTCCTTTCAAGAGGCTCAGGAAGCCTCCTTTCAAGAGGCCTCAAGCCTCCTTTCAAGAGGCTCAAGCCTCCTTTCAAGAGGCTCAGAAGCCTCCTTCAAGAGGCTCAAGCCTCCTTTCAAGAGGCTCAGAAGCCTCCTTCAAGAGGCTCAGAAGCCTCCTTTCAAGAGGCTCAGAAGCCTCCTTTCAAGAGGCTCAGGAAGCCTCCTTTCAAGAGGCCTCAAGCCTCCTTTCAAGAGGCTCAGAGCCTCCTTTCAAGAGGCTCAGGAAGCCTCCTTTCAAGAGGCTCAGCCTCCTTCAAGAGGCTCGGAAGCCTCCTTCAAGAGGCTCTGGAAGCCTCCTTCAAGAGGCTCAGAAGCCTCCTTTCAAGAGGCCTCAGAAGCCTCCTTCAAGAGGCTCCAAGCCTCCTTTCAAGAGGCTCAGAAGCCTCCTTTCAAGAGGCCTGGAAGCCTCCTTTCAAGAGGCTCGGAAGCCTCCTTTCAAGAGGCTCAGAGCCTCCTTTCAAGAGGGCTCAGAAGCCTCCTTTCAAGAGGCTCAGAAGCCTCCTTTCCAAGAGCTCAGGAAGCCTCCTTTCAAGAGGCCCGGAAGCCTCCTTTCAAGAGGCTCAGGCCTCCTTCAAGAGGCCTCAGGAAGCCTCCTTTCAAGAGGCTCAGAAGCCTCCTTTCAAGAGGCCTGGAAGCCTCCTTCAAGAGGCTCAGAAGCCTCCTTTCAAGAGGCTCAGAGCCTCCTTTCAAGAGCTCAAGCCTCCTTTCAAGAGGCTCAGAAGCCTCCTTTCAAGAGGCTCAGAGCCTCCTTTCAAGAGGCTCAGAAGCCTCCTTTCCAAGAGGCTCAGGAAGCCTCCTTTCAAGAGGCTCAGGCCTCCTTTCAAGAGGCTCAGAAGCCTCCTTTCAAGAGGCTCAGGCCTCCTTTCAAGAGGCTCAGGAAGCCTCCTTTCAAGAGGCTCAGGAAAGCCTCCTTTCAAGAGGCTCAGAAGCCTCCTTTCAAGAGGCTCAGAGCCTCCTTTCAAGAGGCTCAGAAGCCTCCTTTCAAGAGGCCCGGAAGCCTCCTTTCAAGAGGCTCAGAAGCCTCCTTTCAAGAGCTCAGGAAGCCTCCTTTCAAGAGGCTGGAAGCCTCCTTTCAAGAGGCTCGGAAGCCTCCTTTCAAGAGGCTCGGAAGCCTCCTTTCAAGAGGCTCGGAAGCCTCCTTTCAAGAGGCTCGGAAGCCTCCTTTCAAGAGGCTCGGAAGCCTCCTTTCAAGAGGCTCGGAAGCAAGGGGTGTCTCACATAGAATAAATTGAATATATTTGCTGAAAATTAACCAAGTCACCGACTTTAATTCGATTTAAATCAGAATTATTCAAAAACCCAATAGCTGATTTTAGCAACGCAACGAATATGTCATCTGTCAAATAGAACAGTGACAGTGATTATCAAAATATGACGAATCCACCGTTGCTCAAATTCAGTGAAGTTGTTTCCGATAGAAGGCACATAACTTTCTGGACAAACCCAGGCAGGATAAGTGGCAACTTTTGATTTTGAATAATGATCAAAATGTTTTAAAATATCGTAACATTTGGCTCTCAACTATAAAATGGACAAGAGTATTCGATCTGCTTAGTTGTCTGCGGCTGCATTTGACTGGTTATTTGAAACCGAATAATGATTGTCTTTCGGTACTTCTTCTGAAGCTGAGTCTACAAGAATATAGCCGTGAGTTTCTTTAAGTCGGCATGGGCATTACTCAATGGAATGACATTGAGACAACACTCTATTTAAACTAACAATGTCTCAATATCACCGTGTATGAACAGTGAAGCCAAGACTAGATAAAAATGCATGAATCGATCGTATCTCCCACCCAGAGTCCTAAAAGAGTCCGACTAGTGTGAAGACTACCAACACATTACCTAAAACGGAACTGAACTGATGACAAACGCCCGCGATTGTTGAATAATCAAAAAATTGTAAATATATTATCTTCAATTGAAGCGAGTACGTGTATCCATACGGGGACAACGTCAGAGTATATCAAAGTCTTGGATAGGATTCATTATATAAAAGTTGTTTGGTAGTTATGCATCTCAATAAGTTTGAACACAATAAAACCATAATATATTTGCTGCCATCAGTTACAAAAGCGTAGTTTCTTTTCAAAGTTTAGGTCAAAGAATAGATTTTGTTATGTAACAAAATTTATAACACTAGTTTCAATAGGTTCTCTTTGTAAATCAACTGAGCTAGAGATGGTTTCGTCCTGTTTCGTTCAAAGCAAATTTTAACAAAGCCAAAAATAAGAAAACAGTATTTTATTATTTGATATAAATAAGTAATAACGGTTAATTTAGACATCGAGACCAAACGTGGTTGTTGATGGACAAATAAACAATCTCAATTGATGTCATTGGTAACGCGAGAGATCCACGCTTGTTTAGACGAAAATAACAGTTCTGTGTCATAGCAGGTGTGTTGCAATATTGATCAATCAGTACCATATCTAAAAATCAATTGAAATCGACTTTATTTCGATTGAAATTCGCTGCCATAGTTAGCGGTGAGACACCCCTTGCTCGGAAGTCTCCTTTCAAGAGGCTCGGAAGCCTCCTTTCAAGAGGCTCGGAAGCCTCCTTTCAAGAGGCTCGGAAGCCTCCTTTCAAGAGGCTCGGAAGGCTCCTCTCAAGAGGCTCGGAAGCCTCCTTTCAAGAGGCTCGGAAGCCTCCTTTCAAGAGGCTCGGAAGCCTCCTTTCAAGAGGCCTCAGGAAGCCTCCTTTCAAGAGGTTCAGGAAGCCTCCTTTCAAGAGGCCCGGAAGCCTCCCTTCCAAGAGGCTCGGAAGCCTCCTTTCAAGAGGCTCAGAAGCCTCCTTTCAAGAGTCTCGTAAGCCTCCTTTCAAGAGGCTCAGGAAGCCTCCTTTCAAGAGGCTAGAAGCCTCCTTGCAAGAGGCTAGAAGCCTCCTTTCAAGAGGTCCGGAAGCCTCCTTTCAAGAGGCTCGGAAGCCTCCTTTCAAGAGGCTCGGAAGCGTCCTTTCAAGAGGCTCGGAAGCGTCCTTTCAAGAGGTTCGGAAGCCTCCTTTCAAGAGGCTCGGAAGCCTCCTTTCAAGAGGCTCGGAAGCTTCCTTTCAAGAGGCTTTCCTTTGCGGCCGAAAATTCGCCAGCTGAATGCTAAGGGGCTGAACTGTACTTTTCGGCTCTGAAGCGATGGCGTGAAAGTGATGCCGACAAACAAGGACCATCATCAATCAGTCGTGGAGTTCTTTGAGGTCAACAAGTATGAGTACCACTCCGGCACGAAGCCGCTTAAGGCTTTGCTGCGAGGACTCCACTACACGAAGAAGTGGAACTCCAAGCAGAACTCAAAAGTTGCGGCCTGGCTTCGGTTGTCACGACAAGGCGAGGAGATATCGCGACCAGCTTTACCTGATCCACCTGGAGCATGGCTCCACCGCGACGTCACGTAGTGCACCAACTGCTTCAACGTCGGGCACGGAACCAGAAACTGCCGCGCCGGATGAAGCCGCGCTGCAGCCAGTGTGGCGAACCCCATCCGACCGACGAGTGCGACAAGATGGAGATGGCCGATCCCAAGTGCGCCAACTGTGGTGACAAACATCGGGCCACCACAAAAGGCTGCCAACAAGAGCGAAGTTCCTGGAAATCCGGAATAAGGCGGAGTGAATTATCCGGCTAAGAATTTCTTCAAGGAGAAGGAAATAGACGTTGCGTTCATCACCGCAACGCACTTAAAACCGGAAGTGAACGTTAACATCCCGCACTTCAATACAACTTAAACTGTTGCCTGCTGCTTTTCTCTCAAGGCTACTGGAGACTCGTCTTAGAATTGGATTATTAATGAATCATGAAATCCGGTTCGAAGGACAATATTTAATTGGCTACAAAGCATATCATACACCCAAAAAAAAAACAAATAAACAAATCTGGCAATTATTGTATAAAATCTTGGCTTATACAATTCTGTAAGCTTTTTATACAGATATTGTATTAAAATAATACAAATCTGCACTATTTCAATACAAGAATTGTATTAAAATCTTCCGAAATTGTATATGCCCAGTGTTTATACAATTTATGTAAGGTTCTTATGCAGAATTGTATTGAAATTTGCATCCGCTGGTTTGGTGTACTGGATTGTGTTTGTTCCACCCTAATAGCAATTCTGAACAATGTCATTCAACCAGTTCATCAGCTTCCTGGTAAAGTTTGAACGTTGAACAAAAATTGCTGCCTTCACCTTGCTTTGGTCTCGTAAAATCCTATCACCATCCAAGGCTGCTCTTTCGCAGTTGTCACTCCAACCCAGCCATTCGTGCCGTGATAGTAGCTTCAATCGACGAAATCCTAAATTTCCCAGCCCCGAATTCTTGACACGTTCCGGTGCATCATTACAAAAATGTGTCTCGCGTGAATGTACCGAAGGAACCGAAGCACCGGAACGTGCTCGTCATCATCCCCTGATCATCATCGTCGTCGTCGTCTTCGCCGTTTCTGATGTAGATTCTATAGGAAGCAGCCCATTTTGGTGGCACTTTTACGAGCCCAAACATTCACCACGAGGTTTTCGGGGGCACCGGAATCGATCACAGCAACCATTGGCTGACTGACTGAGTGACTGGTGGGAAAGTCCATATATTTTGTATTCGATGAGCGGCTCAAACTTACCAACTGGACTCTCCTCATTCCAAAACGAGTCGTCTAGAGTGTAATCAGCTTCTGTAACGAAAGAAAAACGGTGGAATGTTAGTCTCGTTGTTTCGGTACAAAGAATGCCAGGCAATATAACTCAACAATTTTTATGGTGCTGCTGCGGTTTTTAGGGCGGGTATGTGAATAAAAATCAAATTCAAAGCCAACCGCATCACGTGACTGCCGCACATAATTATTGAAAAGACTGAAATCAGTGGCTACGTTCGGGAGCAATTCAAGGCGAATTGTCGAAACTATTCGACATTTGTTGAGGTGGAACTCATAAGCAGCCGTTGTTTCTGCTGTGCATTGAGGTTTGTTGGCTAATTATAAATATAGAACTCTGCTAACTGAATTAAATTTCAGTCAAATTCAATTTTATCGCGCGATTTCAGCGATAGAGCCTGCCATAACCCACATCGCAATTTGAATTCAGGTGAAATTCTGCTCGACTCATTAGAATCAATTGAAGTGCGACCGCCATGCTCTACACTCCATTGAGGAACGAGTTCAGGGCATTCCGCAGGAAATAAGCTCGTTTCCCTTGGAAAAAGGAAAAAAAAAAGGAAACTCAAATAGGGCCGGGCTGGCACCAATTTAGACGCACAGACAAATAACGAGGGGGTTACGAGGACCACGGCACGTTTTGCGGGCATGCCCGTGGACGCCTAATCGAGCGTAGTAAAACGAACGGATTTATCGTCGGCATCGTTCCGGCGATATATTTAGGCGCAACGGTGACTCGTTTGGGTGGTCTGTGTTTGAGCACCCTAACTCGATGGCAGAAGCAGGCATAATAAACCGTAACATGTAACATGCTATACATGTGGACGAAGAATCAGAAGAAATAAATTTTGGCTGTTACGCCCTTTTCAAATGTTGGTCTAGCGTTGTCAGTTAGTACCGTGCCGACGACGAGGACGACGACGGCGCGACGAGACGGGTAGGTGCTAAAAGGTGGACACGATGAAATCGGATCTGTACTCAGACATGTGGAGCCATACGGGTCCATAACTGTCCAATGTTGATTCGGGAAGACAAATTTCGACTACCGAGAATAATTAATATGATATATTTTTTAAAATTTTATCAAAACCCAAATAAACCATCTAGTAGCGATACTGCATTGCTCGCATTTAGTCAAGACACCATCCACATTGCTCAGCTGCCACATTCCACGTTAACCGAACCAATATTTTCTTTCCAAGCGCGATTATGGAATAGAAAATTGAAAATAGAGTTGCAAAATACAATTGAAAGGAAAAAAATTTAGGTGGCCAGTTTGACAACAATCACAGCCGAATGAGCGGTTTTGAGGTAAAAAATATTTTTTTCAGATGGTGTATTTTTTTCGCGAACAACCCTCACTTCATGCAGCCTTCATACTAGCACATCGTTATGGCGGCGTATCGTCCTGACAGGTATGTTGGTAAATGAACGTGAATTGAATATTTGTAGATTTTCAGCTCGCTTGAAGCGGGAGGCGGGTGCGTTGCGGTTCATATTATTGGGCCATGTGTTTCGGTTCACATACCACTGTGAGATCTGGAACTAACTGTATCGAAGGGAAACCCGCCGGAACATATCCGAGCAGAAACGGCTTATTTTGTTCAAGTCATGAATTCAAGGTTATCGCGTTGAACCCGGAAGAGAAGAGAGTTTATTAACGGAAGTCTGTCACTCAAAAACATGTAATTGCTTTTCCGGTATTGATTGATGTAGCTTCTTTTTTGAAACATCTAATGGATCTACAGACAGCATAATAACTCAAATGAATGAAAATGGTTTTAGAATTTATATTAATATGAAGTATCCATATCATCAACTTTTTCAAACAAATTGTTAAATGAAAAGTTCTCTATGCTCTGTAACGTCCAACGGAAAATTGGCTTACTAAACAACCGGACGAATAAACAATATATTTTTTCTGTACTTGCGAAATATGCGGTGCTTTGAAATTACCTTTTTGTTAGTCCTGCACGCGTCGTGCTAGCTTTGATACTGTAAATGAGCTGAACTCTAATCTCATTCAAGTAGGAATTCAACAATACATTTACTCGTTGCATATTTGCACAAACATTCAGTTTCCGGAAACCCATATAACCATGTTGATAAACAAGAGATAAACAAAAGGTTTCTTCCACAAACCGCACAAACATGCAAATCGGATTATCAGCAATGCAGCAGTAAGGCACTACACCCTTCACAAGAATTGTACACGCTCCTATTAATTATGGGTCCTAATCCGAACTAAACCGGAGAACAAACCCACCTTAAAGCTGAATTCTCCGCAATAACAACAACATCGACATATGTTGTTGGCCGCTAATGCCTGCCAGCCATCGGAGGAATTTCAGCACGTCGGATGCGGTGCGCCAGGTCCATCCGACATGGTTACGCATGAACTGCGCTGAACTCCACGGAAGGGTGAAATATTTTCGGACGTTTGAGTGGTTAATTTGCCGAAACAAGTGGGTGTACTTATTTAGCCCGGCAGCAAGCAACAGATTTCCACTACACGCTAACAGTCAGTGTGGGCACGGTGCGGTATGCGCGCGGCGGCAGCTGGCGAAGAGGGTCGTGGAGTGCGATGGCAGAGGTGCTGACAAGGGTTGCAATTTTATTCCAATCGATTCAGTTTGCGAGGATAAATGGTTTTGACGTAACACAACGAGTCTGGTGGTTTCAAATTTTAAAATCTATTAACAACTAGACGATCTTGCCCGGGTTGTTTTTTTCGATTCAACTGTCGATTGTTGAGTTGGCTTTAGTGTCACACTAATTCGATTTCGGTGCGAGCTTTACGATTTCATTCAGCACTGTTTGGAATGTTGCATTTTTGCGATTGTTCAACTTTCCCTGATAGATTTTCCTCTGTTTGATATAAATTTACACTTCTGATCTCAAAACGAATCTACGAGTGAGAAAACTGTATAAGAAAAATTTAATTGATTCAAATACTCGTTTAGTATCGCTATAGTAGGAAACAGGGATGGGAGAAATCATTTTTTTAAATCGAGGTGGATCAACGCTCACACGCGATTTTACTTTTTAAATCATCAACTGATACAAGCTCGGTTTACAGAATCGTTCTCAACAGATAGCGAACAACGATAAAAGAGAGGCAAAAACTGTTTCGGATTATTACAAGCCATGAAAACAAGTTTATAAAACTTGTACACAAGTGCGAAAAATCAGAATAAGACAGGCAGCCCCTAATGAGCTAGACTTTACTAAGGTGGCGCAGATCAGCGCTGCGTGCCACTAGTTGTGTGATGATAAAACGCTCATTTTGTGTTGAGGACTCGAATACTCCGAGTGCTTGCAAGTCCTCCTCGAATATTGTCCATGTTTCATGTCCGTAGAGGACTACCGGTTGATACCGTTTCTGGTACCGCCTCTTTCCCTCGAGGAACTACTCAACTGAACCCGGAAGGGGCTCAGTCCTAAACCCCCGGTTGCTTGTCTATAGCCAACAGCCACCTATGGGATGGGCACGCAAGGCACCTTTTTGTCCTCGAGTCCCAGGGTCGGTAGAGGTTATGGGGAGGTTTTCGGACCTTGCTTGTAACTGGAGTTCGGGAGGCTAGCTTCATAAACTCTTTAATTACTCACGATTTTGAACAGGGTGACGATATTACCGAAATGCTACTACCTACATCATCCCGTCCGTCAACCCGAGTCGAATGATCCACACCGCCGCAATCCACACAATGCCACCACCTCTACAGTTCAAGCCATCGTCGCCACAACAGGTCCAATACCTACGTACATAGCATCTAATACGAATAATCAGTGTGCACTGCAAATACCTAGAGTAGCTTTTACTGACATAGTTAGTCAGCCTCTCAAAGGCTAAATTCGGTTCAAAACTTAAGTAATATGAGCATTTCAAACAGGTCTAGTTCTCAGACGATTTCTAACATTAGCCTAGCCGTTGCAACTCCATTAATGCCGCAGAAATGGTATTATTTAACCAGGTTCCTGCCACATGAAACATCTGAGAATATCGCTTCTTACATTGCCAGGAAAATCAATTGCGATATATCCAAAATTAACTGCCACAAACTCATACGTGAAGGACGCGACACTCGCTTGCCTTTAACATTTGTATCGTTCAAGATAAGCGTGCCAACCGAATTCGATCATATTATCCTTTCCTCTAATATCTTTCCAGCCGGTGTTATTATAAAACCATTCATGGAACGCTTTCTACTGTTGAACCAGATTTTTTATTGCCGGTGCGACAACGCAGAGCAGTACCTTCGCCACGAGATCGTTATTTCAATCAAAACATTCTTCAGAGACAGACAGCTTCCCCAATGGCGTCTCCAGCTATTATGTCAAATGTCCCCAACATCAGAGCACCATTGACTCAAACATGCTTCCAGAACCTGACAACACAAATGCCACCGGAGACTCTATTCAACCAAGGAACATCAACACTAGTGTAAATAATCAATTTTTGATTTATTATCAAGATGTCGGCGGCATGAACACTCGTATTCCCGAGTATCGTTTGTCGTGTTCTGACGCTAGCTATGATTTTTATGCTTCTACCGAGACATGGTTGAGTGACAACACAATCTCTATTCAAATTTTCGGTCAGTCATCCAATGTTTTTTGCTTAGATCGCAATCTCAACAATAGTGAGAAAAAATCACGAGGGAGAGTCCTGTTGGCAGTTCGGTCAAAATTCAAATCTAAGTTATTGTCGATTCCCGATTGTCAAGCCGTAGAACAAGTTTGGGTAGCTCTCAGTTTTCCTAAGCAAACATTATATGTGTGTGTTCTTTATATTCCACCAAACCTTACCCAAAATGACAATATTATTGATCAACATCTCAGCTCTCTTGCATGGGTGGCAAGTCGAATGGAAATCAAGGACAGTGTCCTGGTAGTTGGTGATTTCAACCTACCAGGCATTAAATGGCAAGCTAACTCATCTGATTACCTCTACCCGGATATTCAACACTCATCTTTAAGCTCCACAAGCGCCAGGCTGTTGGATAGTTACAGTTTAGCGCGTATTTGTCAGTTGAACCGGGTGTTGAATAGCAATGGACGAATGCTAGACCTTTGCTTCGGTTGCCACCACGGTATACCGTGGGTTGCCACGATAGAGATTTCGAATTTTCTGTAACAGAAGCTCCTTAGCCACTTGTTAAAACATCAAGTCATCACCCTCCGTTGTTAATAGAGGCTAATTGCACCGAACAGTGTATTTTCATCGACGCAGTTGAATCTGTGTATTACGACTACAATAAGGGAGACTTTGAGCAAATGGATAACTTCTTCTCCAGCATCAATTAGAATGAATTAACTGAAGATGGGAATGTTGATTTCGCTGTTTCTACAATTTCAAATATTATGCTCTACGCTATTGATCAATATGTTCCTAAACGAACACAAAAGCCTCCCCTTAATCCTCCTTGGTCTAATAGATATTTCTAGGATTAAAAAAATACTCTAAGCTTCGCACTCATCATTCCAAAATATGTTATCTCGCTGCAAATCATCGCTACAAAATTGAAAATAATAGACTCTATGCTTCATATCAACAAAAAAAATCAGCGGAGATTGCGACACAACCCAAAAGGTTTTTGGAAGTTCGTCAATGAACAACGAAAGGAAGTCGGACTGCCCACAGTAATGTCCCGTGGAAACTTAGAAGCCTCATCAGCAGAAGGCATCAGTAAGCTTTTTGAATTTCAATTCTCAAGTGTTTTCCACGTTGACTCGCTCGATGAACAGCAAATCTCCAAAGCCGCCGCACCAGTTCCAGTACTCCCTTCAATTGGTCAACATCCTGTCGTTATTCCCGAAGATGTCTCTCGTGCTAGTTTAAGTCTGAAACGCTCGCATAGTTCCGGTCCAGATGTTATTCCTTCAATAATTTAAAAAAAATGTTCTTCCACTCTGTGCTTGCCATTATCGAATATTTTCAACTTATCGCTGCAATCAGGAATATTTCCAGCTTGTTGGAAACAATCCTATATTTTCCCAGTGCACAAAAAAGGTAACAAACTATCTATCGAGGGGTTGCTGCCCTTTGTGCAGCTTCTAAGTTGTTCGAGAAAATAGTGTTTAACTTTCTTTCTCACAATTGTCTACGTTACATCTCTGAACATCAACACGGCTTTATGCCCAAACGGTCAACGGAAACTAATCTAACAGTATATACATTGTTTATCATCAAAGCGTTGGAGAAGCAACAACAAGTGGACTCGATCTATACTGATTTCTCAGCTTTTTTTTTTTTTTTAACTTTATTAAAGTGTTTTTTTAATCTTGATTTCTCAGCTGCCTTCGATAAGATCAACCATCGTATAGCTATTGCTAAATTCAAACGCCTAGGCTTCACTGGATCCTTTCTCAACTGGTTACTATCGTATCTGAGCAACCGTGAAATGGCAATTAAAATAGATGATACAATCTCATCATATTTTCGTGTAACATCCGGCGTTCCACAAGGAAGTCACCTAGGTCTCTTAATCTTTGTAGTTTATTTGAACGACATAAATTTCGACCATGCATTTATGAAGCTATCATTTGCTGACGACTTCAAATTATACTAGATAATCAATAACGCCAATGATGCATTATTCTTAGAATCTGAACTTGACAAATTTGCTGAATGGTGTCGGATCAATCAAATGAAGCCTAATGCCGATAAATGCTCTATTATTTTTATATTTAAATTTTATATTTAAAATTTGATTATAAAATTGGAGATGTAATACTTACGAGAGAATCTGTTATCAAAGATTTGGGGGTTTTATTGGACCACAAATTATCCTTCAAAGAACACATTGCCTATACATGTTCCAAAGCCTCGAAAACGCTCGGGTTTATATTCCGCATTGCTAAAAACTTTAAAAACATTCAATGTCTTAAGGCTCTTTACTGCTCGTTGGTTAGGTCGATATTGGAATATGGATCTATTGTTTGGGCACCTTATTATCAGAATAGTATCCTCCGCATTGAATCAGTACAACGTAAGTTTGTCAGATTTGCGTTACGTTATCTGCCGTGGAATGATCCTTTGAATCTCCCTCGTTATGAAGATCGCTGCAAACTCATAGGATTGGAGCTTTTGAGTGTTCGTCGAAAAATTGCAAAATCGCTGTTCGTTTCTGATCTATTACAGTCCAAAATTGATTGCCCATACTTGTTGGCGTCTCTTAAATTCAATGCACCTAGTCGGCGTCTCCGCTCACATCCGGTTTTACATATTCAAACTGTCAGTGCAATGTCGAGATCCAGGAATCTACGGTTCGGTTACGCAAAAGCTTCACGGGAATGCAGGTTGCCGCATTCCAAGTACCTCAGGCTGAGGCCAAAAAGGTAATGGATAAGGCTAAACTGAAAGTGGGTTGGTCGGTATGTCCGCTAAGTATAAGCCAACCGCTTCAGACCTGTTTCAGGTGTCTTGGCAACGGTCATAAGTCTTATGACTGTAAAGGACCTGATCGCAGTAAGCTATGCCGTAGGTGTGGAGCTGAAGGCCACCAAGCTCGCACCTGTCAGGCTGCACCAAGGTGTCTGATCTGTCCCCCGGGTACAGCCAACAGACACCTCACCGGTGTCCAGGCTTGTCCGGCATCTAGAAGGATCCAGACACGCAGGTAACACAGCTGAATCTGAACCACTGCAAGGCGGCTCAATTACTGCTACAACAGTCGGTTACTGAGTGTAAAGCTGATGTAGCTTTGCTGTCCGATCCATACCGCATCCCTGCCGGTAACGGTAGTTGGATTGCGGATAAGTCTCAGATGGTGGCCATCTGGACTTGCGGGCGATATCCCATCCAGGAGATAGTATCATCACCTGATGATGAGGGTTTCGTTATAGCAAAGGTAAACGGTGTTTACTTTTGTAGCTGCTACTGTCCTCCCAGGTGGAGTATAGTGCAGTTTACTAGGGTAGTAGATATTCTTGCAGCAAAGCTAACTGGCTTAAAACCGTTAGTTGTAGCAGGCGACTTCAATGCGTGGGCAGTGGACTGGGGATCCCGGTCCACAAACGCCAGAGGTCATACCCTGCTAGAGTCGCTAGCGGTATTGAACGTAGTCCTGCTGAATGAAGGCCAAGTGCCAACGTTCAGGGGACCGAACGGTGATTCATGCATCGATGTGACCTTCTGCAGCGCGGGATGGACGGTGGAGCCAGAATGGGAGGGTCATGAGGGGCATACCTCCAGCGAGCATCAGGAAATTCGTTTTATGATCCGGTATACCCCGTAGCAACCACAAGGCGGATCGGCAAAGCCGATCTAGGATGGCGCACCTCGCAGTTCCACCCAGAACTCTTGGAGGAATCACTACGATGGGAGACGCGAACAACGGGATTAAGTGGCGACGAGTTAATCGATGTACTAACCCGTGCATGCGATGTGACGATGCCTAGGAGGACCAAACCTCCCGGAAACCGGCAACCTGTGTACTGGTGGACTGACACAATTGCAGACCTTCGTAGAACCTGTCTTCGAGCAAAGAGAAGGCTGCGACGTGCCAGAACAGACGCTGATAAGGTCGAAAGACGCAGGGTGTTCCAGACAGCGAGCAGAGCTCTGAACTACGAGATCAAATGTAGTAAGAGAGCCTGCTTCGAGCGGCTGTGCAGGGTGGCAAACGACAATCCATGGGGAGATGCATACAGGATGGTGATGGCTAGGACCAATACCACGCCACCTGAGAAATCTCCGGGGATGTTGGCCAAAATAGTCGACGGGTTGTTTCCGAGGCATGAATCATCGAACTGGCCCGCTACACCGTACGAGTCAGTTGACGTGGTACCGCTAGTGACTAACGAAGAGCTTATCGTAGCCGCAAGAAAACTTAAGAGCCAGTTCGCGAGAAGCGCGACCCCCTTTCCAAGGGAGGTTGCAACGATGTTCTCCGATTTGGATGAAATTTTCAGGGTTTGTTCATATATGTAAGAGAAGGCATTTTGCAAATTTTCAGATTTTTTCATTGAGGGGAAGTGGGGTAAAACGGCCCTTCAAAAATTATTGTTCAAAAATCGACAAAAACAAAAAAATGCAATAACTTTGGCAATGAGTGACCGATTTTGTTTAAATTTTGCACGTTTTTTCTACTCAATTAGTACTTTATACCAAGTGGTTAATAGGGTTATAAAGTTGTTTACTTTAGGAGAAAATTGACTTTTTCGTTAAAAAATGGTCGTTTTTAGAACGGGAATATTTTTCACCAACAGATCTAGGATAAAAAACTAAACCCGTAAGGCAATTAAGGAACTAAAGAGCTTTCATCTCATATAATTCAGAAGCGCCAACTCAAGAATTTCTTAGAAAATCGCAATTTTCTGCAACACTGGTTATTCTTAAGAAAGTTCGCACAAATTTCGACCCTACTTATGTTGATGTTTTTCGATCTGGTAAAAACTGTCCAAACTTTTTGTCTCAGTTGAAATTAAAATCAGAATTTTCTATTAGGGAGTGTAGGGTAAAATAGTCCTTTAAAAATAAATGTCAAAAAATACATCATTTTTTATGTGAGTTCTAGCAGAAAATACATAAGTTTAAAAACACTTCTTAGATTTGATTATTCCGACCCAACTGGCAACTAATCTAGTGATTTTGCTAGTTTGCTTCGAAATTCTTCCAAGCTTAGTATTTTTATGGTTTCTATCTGTCAACAATTAAATCCTTCACAATCTCTCAATCTCAAAAATAACGTGAACTAGTCAACTAGTCATGTCATTTCTATAATATTCCGGTGGAGGTATTGTAAACTTTGCGCCGTCTTAAACTCCCGTTCAAAATATTGTTCCACCAAAATATATTCCCACCAGTTCTATGGTGACGTCTTAATTACAAGAACGACGTAAAGCAAAATCTAATGCTTTAGCTGGTTTCCATCCATTCGGAAGTGAGAACATTTGTTTTGGTACTTTATTTGTTACATTGGTACTTCAACACGGTAGTCTATTCCTCGGTGAAAAAAGCAATAGATAGATTTCTCAAAAAGTATTGCAAGCTGTTACTACCCAAGTGCTACTTCTTAGCAAACCACACCTTATGGTTGGTTGGAAATATGTTCATATAACATATAACAATCAACTACACCGTTTTGTTGAGTTACTCAAGCACTTTCAGGTGGTGTAAATTAAGCCGAGAATAAAACAGTTTTGCTTGGTAATCTTTAAATTAATTGATTAAGCGATCTACAATTTACATACTTTATCTATGAGTGTAGAAACGTGTATCCTAAAATTTGAAGTATTTTCATGAGGGGTGTGTTTTCAAATCGTCAGACAATTGATACACTATCCTATTCAATAGTATACACATTACATTGATACGCTCTCCTTGTAAAAAATCAGCTCGTTGTAGAAAAAAGGTTTCTCCCGTATTGTGCAAAACGAATGCAACTTTGTTACACTTTGGAGTGTTTTTACACAGTTGTGTAAACATAGAATCGAGGGATTCCGTTACCTATGAGATAAAATTGTCCAACTCTTGAAAATATATACACCCGATTAGAACTGGTATAGTCCATTCATTCAAACATTTTGTTCAGATAGTATCTCTGTAATATTGGCAGTTTGAAGGTGAGTAATTCAAAATGTATGAATGGTACACGGTTTGACGTTTTTGCACAATAAACTTGCAGAATTTGGTTTAAATTGATAATGATGGAGGATGAAAGAGAGTTATGAATACCACACAATCGTTACAAGCTACAAAAACAAGCCTATGGTAACCTGATGCAAGTAGGTACGAAAGAAAAATATAATCTGAGAAGCAGCTCCACCAACAAGCTACACAGATAAAAATATGTTGTGATTTTAAATGTATTTCCATGCACATGTTTGGAGCATGTAAATAAACGCAACATTCAATCGATCTTACTATTCTTTTAAATCGAAATAAATTTAAACGGTGCTTGCTTGCAAAGTTCAATCAAATTGAATTGAATATCGAATGTTAATTCGTTTGATGGGTTCAGCTGCAATTTTACACGTCGTTGAATTTTCAAAATTTTTTGTTGTGTTTGTTTAAACGTTACGAACTTGCTCATTTGCCGTTAAGAATAATTGTTTTTTTTCGCATAGCTGTAAAAGCAACATCAGTACCGGTACCCACAGTAATTGTAGCTGATTCAAAAATATATCAACAAGCACTTTCGTTGAATCCGTTCATTTTTGTTTCAGTTTGCGAAGAACGTGCTAATGTTTAAGGAACTTATTTTGGTCCTATTTGACTTCTGTTGAAAATTGTTCTGCAAATAGTTTGCTATCTAATATAGATCAGCGAAGGATATACGTATCTATTGAGACGAAAAATATAGATAAATTGAACGTAAGAAGAAACAGTTTTTTAAAACTTATGTATTTTCTGCTAGAACTCACATAAAAAAATGATGTATGTTTTGACATTTATTTTTAAAGGACTATTTTACCCTACACTCCCCTAATAGAAAATTCTGATTTTTAATTTCAACTTAGACAAAAAAGTTTGGACAGTTTCCCCCAGATCGGAAAACATCAACTTAAGTAGGGTCAAAATTTGTGCGAACTTTCTTTTGAATAAACAGTGTTGCAGAAAATTGCGATTTTCTTAGAAATTCTTGAGTTGGCGCTTCTACATTATATATGAGATGAAAGCTCTTTAGTTCCTTAATTGCCATATGGGATTAAGTTTTTTTTTAAATCCTAGACCTGTTGGTGAAAAATATTTCTTTTGAAAAATCGACTATTTTTATCGAAAAGTCAATTTTCTCCTAAAGTAAACAACTTTATAACCCTATTAACCACTTGGTACAAAGTACTAATTGAGTAGAAAAAACGTGCAAAATTTATACAAAATCGATCTCTCATTGCCAAAGTTATTGCATTTTTTGTTTTGCCGATTTTGAACAATAATTTGAAGGGCCGTTTTACCCCACTTCCCCTCAATGAAAAAATCTGAAAATTTGCTAAATGTCTTCTCTTACATATATGAACAAACCCTGAAAATTTCATCCAAATCGGATAATATCGATGCAAGAGGGGGTCGCGCTTCTCGCGAACTGGCTCTTAAGGAACTAAAGAGCTTTCATCTCATGTATAATGTAGAAGCGCCAACTCAAGAATTTCTAAGAAAATCGCAATTTTCTGCAACACTGTTTATTCAATAGAAAGTTCGCACAAATTTTGACCCTACTTAAGCTGATGTTTTCCGATCTGGGGAAACTGTCCAAACTTTTTGTCCAAGTTGAAATTAAAAATCAGAATTTTCTATTAGGGAGTGTAGGGTAAAATAGTCCTTTAAAAATAAATGTCAAAACATACATCATTTTTTATGTGAGTTCTAGCAGAAAATACATAAGTTTTAAAAACTGTTTCTTCTTACGTTCAATTTATCTATATTTTCGTCTCAATAGATACGTATATCCTTCGCTGATCTATATTAGATAGCAAACTATTTTCAGAACAATTTTCAATACAAGTCAAATAGGACCAAAATAAGTTCCTTAAACATTAGCACGTTCTTCGCAAACTGAAACAAAAATGAACGGATTCAACGAAAGTGCTTGTTGATATATTTTGAATCAGCTACAATTACTGTGGGTACCGGTACTGATGTTGCTTACAGCTAGGCGAAAGAAAAATTATTCTTAACGGCAAATGAGCAAGTTCGTAACGTTTAAACAAACACAACAAAAAATTTGAAAATTCAACGACGTGTAAAATTGCAGCTGAACCCATCAAACGAATTAACATTCGATATTCAATTCAATTTGATTGAACTTTGCAAGCAAGCACCGTTTAAATTTATTTCGATTTAAAAGAATAGTAAGATCGATTGAATGTTGCGTTTATTTGCATGCTCCAAATATGTGCATGGAAATACATTTAAAATCACAACATATTTTTATCTGTGTAGCTTGTTGGTGGAGCTGCTTCTCAGATTATATTTTTCTTTCGTACCTACTTGCATCAGGTTACCATAGGCTTGTTTTGTAGCTTGTAACGATTGTGTGGTATTCATAACTCTCTTTCATCCTCCATCATTATCAATTTAAACCAAATTCTGCAAGTTTATTGTGCAAAAACGTCAAACCGTGTACCATTCATACATTTTGAAGTACTCACCTTCAAACTGCCAATATTACAGAGATACTATCTGAACAAAATGTTTGAATGAATGGACTATACCAGTTCTAATCGGGTGTATATATTTTCAAGAGTTGGACAATTTTATCTCATAGGTAACGGAATCCCCTCGATTCTATGTTTACACAACTGTGTAAAAACACTCCAAAGTGTAACAAAGTTGCATTCGTTTTGCACAATACGGGAGAAACCTTTTTTTTCTACAACGAGCTGATTTTTTACAAGGAGAGCGTATCAATGTAATGTGTATACTATTGAATAGGATAGTGTATCAATTGTCTGATGATTTGAAAACACACCCCTCATGAAAATACTTCAAATTTTAGGATACACGTTTCTACACTCATAGATAAAGTATGTAAATTGTAGATAGCTTTATCAATTAATTTAAAGATTACCAAGCAAAACTGTTTTATTCTCGGCTTAATTTACACCACCTGAAAGTGCTTGAGTACCTCAAAAAAAACTGTGATTGCTAACCTTATATGAACATATTTCCAACAAACCATAAGGTGTGGTTTGCTAAGAAGTAGTACTTGGGTAGTAACAGCTTGCAATACTTTTTGAGAAATCTATCTATTGCTTTTTCACCGAGGAATAGACTACCGTGTTGAAGTACCAATGTAACAAACAAAATACCAAAACAAATGTTCTCACTTCCGAATGGATGGAAACTAGCTAAAGCATTGGATTTTGCTTTACATCGTTCTTGCAATTAAGACGTCACCATAGAACTGGTGGGAATATATTTTGGTGGAACAATATTTTTGAACGGGAGTTTAAGACGGCGCAAAGTTTACAATACCTCCACCGGAATATTATAGAAATGACATGACTAGTTGACTAGTTCACGTTATTTTTTGAGATTGAGAGATTGTGAAGGATTTAATTGTTGACAGATAGAAAACCATAAAAATACTAAGCTTGGAAGAATTTCGAAGCAAACTAGCAAAATCACTAGATTAGTTGCCAGTTGGGTCGGAATAATCAAATCTAAGAAGTGTTTTTAAACTTATGTATTTTCTGCTAGAACTCACATAAAAAAATGATGTATTTTTTGACATTTATTTTTAAAGGACTATTTTACCCTACACTCCCCTAATAGAAAATTCTGATTTTTAATTTCAACTGAGACAAAAAAGTTTGGACAGTTTTTACCAGATCGAAAAACATCAACATAAGTAGGGTCGAAATTTGTGCGAACTTTCTTAAGAATAAACAGTGTTGCAGAAAATTGCGATTTTCTAAGAAATTCTTGAGTTGGCGCTTCTGAATTATATGTGAGATGAAAGCTCTTTAGTTCCTTAATTGCCTTACGGGTTTAGTTTTTTATCCTAGATCTGTTGGTGAAAAATATTCCCGTTCTAAAAACGACCATTTTTTAACGAAAAAGTCAATTTTCTCCTAAAGTAAACAACTTTATAACCCTATTAACCACTTGGTATAAAGTACTAATTGAGTAGAAAAAACGTGCAAAATTTAAACAAAATCGGTCACTCATTGCCAAAGTTATTGCATTTTTTGTTTTTGTCGATTTTTGAACAATAATCCTTCACGGGCCGTTTTACCCCACTTCCCCTCAATGAAAAAATCTGAAAATTTGCAAAATGCCTTCTCTTACATATATGAACAAACCCTGAAAATTTCATCCAAATCGGAGAACATCGTTGCAACCTCCCTTGGAAAGGGGGTCGCGCTTCTCGCGAACTGGCTCTTAATTGCCATATGGGATTAGTTTTTTATCCTAGATCTGTTGGTGAAAAATATTCCCTTTGGAAAAACGACCATTTTTTATCGAAAAAGTCAATTTTCTCCTAAAGTAAACAACTTTATAACCCTATTAACCACTTGGTACAAAGTACTAATTGAGTAGAAAAAACGTGCAAAATTTAAACAAAATCGGTCACTCATTGCCAAAGTTATTGCATTTTTTTGTTTTTGCCGATTTTTGAACAATAATTTTTGAAGGGCCGTTTTACCCCACTTCCCCTCAATGAAAAAATCTGAAAATTTGCTAAATGTCTTCTCTTACATATATGAACAAACCCTGAAAATTTCATCCAAATCGGATAATATCGATGCAAGAGGGGGTCGCGCTTCTCGCGAACTGGCTCTTAAGCTCAATAAGGCGCCAGGCCCGGATGGTATTCCAAACCTGGCCCTTAAACACGCCATTCTTGCCAATCCAGATCGTAGTCGATCGTAGTGTCCGCGGGTGTTCCACAGGGATCGATCCTTGGACCGGTTCTGTGGAATATTATGTACGATGGAGTATTACGCCTAAGTCTCCCGGCCGGTGTGAAAATAGAAGGCTTCGCGGATGACGTAATGCTAGAGGTAACAGGAGACACTCTCGACAAAGTCGAACTGAAGGCTTCATACGCGATTGGCAGAGTGGAGGAATGACTCAACTCGAGGCGGTTGTCCCTTGCACATCACAAGACGGAAGTCGTGGTAGTGCATAACCGTCATGGGTTGCAACAGGCTAGAATAAAAGTAGGGACCTGCACAGTTAACTCCGTGAGGTCTCTCAAGCATCTGGGCGTGATGATCGATGATAAGCTCAATTTTACGAGCCACGTCGATTATGCATGTCAGCGGGCTTCATTGGCGATAAAATCTTTATCACGAATGATGTCCAACAGATCGGCGGTGCATAGTCAAGTGCGTAGGCTGATAGCTGGCGTAGCATTGTCTATCATCCGTTATGGCGTGCCGGCATGGGCCGTAGCACTAAAAGCCGAGTACAATGTAAAGAAATTGATCAGAGTACACCGGCTGATGTGTTTACGTGTCGCGAGCGCATATCGCACCATTTCATATGAGGCGGTGTGCGTTATAGCTGGAATGATGCCGATCGACACACTCCTAGAGGAGGATGTGGAGTGTTACAACGAAAGGGACTCGGTGCAAGTGCGACGTGTCAAGAGAGCAGCTTCGTTGCTTAAATGGCAAAGAGCATGGGACATTGGCCTGGGACATGGATATATGAAAAAAATAAATTTTCGTTCCCTCATATTTTTCAGAAGCCTTTTGGGTCTTACAATGCTTGTGCGAAATTTCAGATCAATCGGCGACACTATATTTTAGCGCCGGCGATTTTAATTTTCCATACGATTTACTATGGGGAAATTTACCTTTACAAAGAAAAAATCCCCAAGGTGTCCCATTATTCTCTAACGATAAATCGATCCAACTACATCATAGGAAATTTTACCAGCAAACTTTCATTGGAAGACCGCAAAGTGATCCGACGCTCGTGAAAAATGTTATTTACATAAAACTAATTGCTGTATGAACGCAAGGCTCATTGTACTTTTTGTTCCAGCATCACTGCCGTCTGCTGCTTGCTGTTGTTTGTACGAGGCACCACTTTGCGTGGAGGATTCGCTTAGCATGAATGAAAAGCGGGTTACTAGGGATACGTTTATTGGCCTTGCTGTTTGAGTCTTCGTCCTTCTAGGTAGAAGAAATTCAACCAAATTTCAATGAAGGTGTGATTAACAAAAAGAGGCATGCAACGCACACTTTCCACACACAATGCAACGAAGCGACTATAGATGCGAGGTATAGGTTGGGGCCTTTAATTCTCGACGTCAATAGTTCGAAGCTGGTCCGAGCAGGAATTTTTTTTTTCGATGCTGGTATTCTTTAGGAAATTCTTTATATTTCCATGTTCTTACTTTCGAGAAACTTTCTGGTGTTTCTAAAAGACTGAGATATGATTCTTGTGATACTGATTTCAGAAGAGAATAATTTAATGAAGTTGCTTTGCTTCTTTGATATTTGATTGATATGCCAATAATTTAAATCAAAGACTTGAATTATAACTAATTTTCTATTTTTCAAAGGGTATTCCTTTGACTTTCATACAAACTATTCTGTCAGCCGTGTATTTTTTTTTTAAATTATGAAGTGATGTGAAATAATTAATATTGAGCGTCTTAGGGGAAAATGTTACAAGGTTAAAATACTTCAAACTTCCATTTACTTCCGCTATATTCATGAATATAGCGGAAATAAATGGAAGTTTGAAGTATTTTAACCTTGTATGAAGTGATGATTTATTTATTTAGTTTACATCTGAACAGTAATGATGTTGATAGTTAATAGTTATATTTTAAAATCATGAACTACTGTACAAATAGTTCTTAATATCACCGTTGATGTTGTACACGAATATTTTGAGTTCATATGTAGGAATGTGACATAAGATAGATTTAATAAATATTCTTTAAACCAAAATTTAAAAAAAATCACTTATTTATTAATATACTTGAGACAACAGAGCCATTTCAAAACAACCTTTCAAATCGATTCATTTTAAGTGCTTTCAAATTATTTTCTATGGGAAAATATATCATTCATTTCTACAAGATCGTTATAATTCAATTTTTTAGTTTATTTATTTATTTATTCTTTTCTATCAACTGGCTTAAAATAGCCCCAATTATGTTGGTAATAGATGCAGAATTATATAATTGATTTCTTTGCTAAATTTGTTTAATTGAATAATGAATATCCATGATGTGACGTTGATTTAAAATGGGATGTGATGTAAATTTTGATGTGAAAATCATCTCTCATACAATCTAGATTTTTTCTATTATCTGTATTAAAGATATTTTCAACTCGAGGCAAAACAAATCTAGGAATCTCCTAAACTATTTCACAATTTAGAAGTCTTCGATTTGAATAATCGGCATGTCAATCAAGTATCAACGCAGCAGAGCAAGTTCATTAAATTATTCTCTACAGCTATTCTCTACACAGCAAATAGTTTTGAAAATTCAACGACTTGTATCAAACGAATTAACATTTGATATTCATTTAAATTTGACTGAGTTTTACAAGCAGGCACAGTTTGAATTTATTTCGATTTAAAGGAACAATAAGATCGATTAGATATTGCGTCTATTTGCATGCTCCAAATATATGCCTGAAAATACATTTAAAATCCCAACATATTTGTATCTGTGTATCTTATCTAAATCTTTTAGAAATACTGGAAATCTTCTCGAAAATTAGAATATTGGGAATATAAATATAAATATCAAAAAGATTACCAGCACCAAAAAAAAAATCCCCGCTCAGACCAGCTTCGAGCTATTGACGTCGAGAATTAAAGGCCCCAACCTATACCTTGCATCTATTATCGCTTCGTTGCATGATGTGTACAAAGTGTTCGTTACATGCCTCTTTTTGTTAATCACACCTTCATTGGAATTTGGTTGAATTTGTTCTACCTAGAACGACGAAGACTCAAACAGCAAGGCCAATAAACGTATCCCTAGTAACCCACTTTTCATTCATACTAAGCGAATCTTCCACGCAAAGTGGTGCCTCGTACAAACAACAGCAAGCAGCAGACGGCAGTGATGCTGGAACAAAAAGTACAATGAGCCTTGCGTTCATACAGCAAATAGTTCTATGTAAATAACATTTTTCACGAGCGTCGGATCACTTTGCGGTCTTCCAATGAAAGTTTGCTGGTAAAATTCCCTTTGATGTAGTTGGATCGATTTATCGTTAGAGAATAATGGGACACCTTGGGGATTTTTTCTTTGTAAAGGTAAATTTCCCCATAGTAAATCGTATGGAAAATTAAAATCGCCGGCGCTAAAATATAGTTTCACCGATTGGTCTGAAACTTCGCACAAGCATTATAGGACCCAAGAGGCGTGCAAAAACCATGCAGGAAGTGAAAATAAAATTTTGTCCCACCCTAAATTGGGACATCGCAGTCAAAGGTCGTTGGACCCACAGACTGATTCCAGATGTGTCCAACTGGGTTGATAGGAAGCATGGTCAAGTCAACTTCCACCTAACACAGGTGTTGTCTGAACATGGCTGCTTTAAGAAATTCCTACACAGGTTTGGCTTCGCCGATTCTGCGGAGTTTCCTGAATGTGTAGGTGAGGTAGAATCGGCAGAGCATGTGATGTTCGCATGCCCGCGATTCGAGATAGAACGCAATGCCATGCTGCTTATTAGTGGTATGGATACAACCCCGGACAACCTCGTCGAGAGGATGTGCCGGGAGGAAGCTATATGGAATGCGGTGAACACAGCATCTCGACAGATTATTCGAAACTGCAGCGGTGGTGGCGTCTTAAACAAAACCAACGTGTGCAGTAAGGGCACCTGTGATGCAGTGAACACTTTGCTCATCCCGACAACCAACATGTCGTGGGTGGGCTGCGGGGACCTCAGTATGTAGATATAGAGTTCATTGTGGTTCACGCGCGGTGGTTGTTGTCGGGGTGCTCGTCTCCAACGTGAGATTATGATACGCACCGTTAGGTTACTATCATAGCTTGCGATCGACGGGTGGTGAGGTAGCCACCCTTGAAGTCGATGTTGTGTGTATTGACGTCAAGTGCGTTAGCATAGGCGTGAGCGTTCTCAATAGTCCCCCCCTGATGTATTGCTTAATTGCGGGCCGGGGGTACGGACTGGCGAAAGGGTTTTGGTTTTAGTGGGTCGGGTAAGAGTTACATGACATACCAATCCCCACACTACCTGAGTACCTCCTCAGGTGTCTGGTTGCAGATTTCCGTTTACCCTTGCTCAAGAAAAAAAAAAGAAAAAAAAAATATTCAAACTGCCAGGACTAATTATGGTCACTTTGAACCTATTTCAAATATGTGTAGAGTATTCAACATCTGTTCTCACACATTCGACTTCCATTTTTCCCGATCTACTCTTCGCAAGAGATTCTCTATTATCCTTTCGGCACAAGAAGTCAGTTAATTTGTTAGGGTTAGTCAAGTAAATTTAAGTAAATATTGTATGTATCATTAGGATGAATTGTTAATCTGTTGATGCAAAAGTAGAGGAGGTTTTTACGCCCGTTTGAGGAAGAACAGTACGTTCCACTCAGCCGGGCTTTTCCTGCTCCTAATAAACAAATAAAGAAATAAATAAATAAAGGCTTATAGAGCAGAAGCAGTAGCCACTAGACCACCGAGCTCGTCAAATAGCACTATTCCAACATTTATCCAAGCCTTTTCCTCATAATCGGCATAATATTGCTGCTTTCTATAAAACTGATTACTTTCTGGTCCAAATTCTGGTCACTCGATTTTGATTTTCTTCCTTTTTCTCACAGGTTAGGAAACGTGTAGTATTCCCCAAGCTTGTAGACCATGAACTTTTACCTTTACGGAGGCTTGTATTACGTTATTGTATTACGGAGCCATGTGTCCAAAACTCGAATTTCAATATCACTTTCAATTTGCGATACATCGGAAACAACAAATTTTCAACAAACAAAAACATTCTGATTTGAAACATAACAATGAATACATCGAATGCTGGATAAAACAAACCAATACCTTCATGAGCTTTTGAGTAGTAACACTTTGAAAGTGGATAACTTATTTTCGATACTGTCCTTATTTCTGTAAATAGATTGATTAACGACTTCTTCCACATTAGTTCGCCATGTCCTTTTAGAAGTGCAGTAGAGATATGGAATTCAGACGCTGTGGTACCATTCTGGATCTTTTATAGGTTTTCAACATTCGGAGCCCAGAAAACGATTATTCAGCCAGCAGCAGGTCTGGTGATTGCGATGGTCACTCCAAAACAGTCACCTTCTTTTTTGAGAACCAGGATTTGACCAGACTTGATGTGTGTTTCGGGTCATTATCTTGCTGAAATGTCCACTTTTTTGGCATGGTCTTTTTAGCGTATGGAAGCATAGTTGTCTCCAGTAGTTCCTTGTACACGGGAGCAGTCATGATGCCTTGGATTTGACGGAAAGGACCGACGTCATTTCAACTGGAACACCCTAAGTCCCGTTAGTACAATAATATTGAACTTCACATTTCTAGTGACTTACCCCAAACCATGACACTTCCGCCTCCATGTTTGGCTGTAGGAATCTGGTATCTTGGATTGTATCGTTGTCCTTGTGGTCTTCGTACATATCCGATACCGTCCGATGAAAATAAGTAGAAATTGCTTTCATCAGACCACAGAACTTTTTCCCAGTCAGACTTCGACCAGTATTGGAACCGTCTTGCAAAACTCAAACGGGCATTCCGGTTTTTCATGGATATCGACGGGCGAATAGTTTACCTTCACAGAGACGGCGTCGGACAGTTCGGGAGCTCAAGTTGAGGTTCGAGTGCTCTTCAGCATACTTTGTGACGTCGGTTGCATTCTTACGAGGGTAATCTTTGACGATCCGGATTGATTTTCGCGGACGGCCACTCCCTGGCTTCCTCTCTGTTGACTTAGACTGCGAAAACGCCTTGCAAATTCTTCGTACTGTCGTGTGACAGACGTCAAACTGCTCAGCAATCTGTCGGTTCGTTTTACCTGATTTTTTGGCCTGTACAATGGCAAAACGTGCATCTCTACTCAACACTTTCTTCATAACTAGTTGTTTTGAACAGTACCACACAAAAAACAAACTTTTCGGAGCAATGCTGAACGAAAAATGAACAATAAATGTTTTGGTGCACTTTTTTTGTCCCGCTTTGTTTTGACAGCTCAGCCGTGTTTTTAATACACACTGAATACAATTTGCCAAATATGCTACATTATTACTCTAAATCGATCCTCACATTAATGTTAATCAACAAGTGCACGGTATACAGAAAACAAGGTAGGCTCGTTAGAAAAATGACATTTCGAACGTGACGCATATTTTATCGCCACATGTTGGAGTACAAAAGTAAGCATGCTGCGACCGTATAGCATCGTCTCGGTCCAGCTTGTGCGAAGATAGCAGTGACGTCACATGTTTACATTCAAACTGAATGTTTACATACGTGATGAGCCTGCCTTGTTTTTTGTATGCCGTGAACAAGTGTAACAGTTTTACTAAACTAAAAAGAAAAGTTTTTTTTTTAAATAAAAGAGTTTGGTCGAACGGTTTGGTGCATTTTTTATGTCCGATACTGTATCTTAGTGGTAATGTGATAAATACGGTCCAGCCACCTAAGGCTGTATCAATCACACTCATCCATATTTATTCTCTTTTCTCACCCGAATAAAAAATACAGTAGAATAACAATACATTTTATTGTAACACTACTATTAATAACATTAAATTGGCAATTAATTATATTCTATCTATATCTATATCTATATCTTATCTATCTTATCTTATCTATCTATATATATATAAAAACCAATCTATGTATGTATGTTCGCTAACTACTTCTGAATCACTTGGCCGATTTCAACTAAATTTAGTACACACATTCTCTATCCTCAGGGGGAGTTAACAAAGGGGTGAGGTCATTTAGAAAAAGAGGAGGGTAGGTGGTAGTGTTCAGAAAACGAACAATTCTGTGTAACTTTCAACTCCCAGGACCGATTTCAACCAAATTTTGTACACATATTCACTACGAGGAGGCGATCAGAGAGGGGAAAGGGGGACGGGCAATTAAAAGTAAATTATGAACCCCTGTACCGATTTCAACCAAATTTGGTACACACATTCTATATCATAAGGAAAAGATAAAAAAGGGGTGGGATGGTCATTGGGAAAAGGGAGGGTATAGGGGAGGTGTTGTCTTTGGAAAACGAGCAACTCAGTGTAACTCCCAACCCCAGGACCGATTTCAATCAAATTTTGTACACATATTCACTATGAGGAGCCGATCGTACGGGAGGGAAATTTGGATAAGGGGGTAGGGGTCTGAAGGGAGGTATTGTTCAGAAAACGGGCAATTTAGTGTAACTTGAACCCCTGTACCGATTTCAACCAAATTTGGTACACACATTTTCTATCCCTAGGAGAAGATAACAAAGGGGGTGAAATGGCCGTTGAGAAAAGAGGAAGGGTAAAGGGAAAGCGGTTGTCTTTAGAAAACGGGCAATTCAGTGTAACTTCTGACCCCCAGGACCAATTCTAAGCAGATTAAATGATTAAATCATTCAACTCTATGATTAAAGATTATGATTAATGAATTATAATTTTTTGAAAATGATGACTGATAATGATTAATGATTAAATTCATTTTTGACAATAATTAACGATTATGAATAATGAAAAAACCGTTGGATTATGATTAACGATTACCGATCGTGATTAAATGTTGACACACTATGTGTATGGTTAATGATTAACGATCGATATGATTAATGATTGATGATTATGAATGATCAAATTGCATAGTGATCCATAATCGAGTAACCTTTATTCCAAATTTTAAAAGGTATGATAATTATATGATAATGATTCAAGATTAATAAATAAAAGCAAGGTATGCAATGATCCAATGTTCCAGCATAACTTCTGTACCCTTTGCCCGATTTCAACCAAATTTGGAACAAATATTATTTTTTCTTAAGAAGGCGAAGATGACAGGGATCGATCAACTCAACACTTCATCGAAATCATGGTTTGCCCAGAGAAAAGCAATGATTAAAGTGTTTCCTTCTGGACGGTAAATGTGATCATTTCTTTAAAATAGACGTTTTTCCGGAATAAGGCATCGGTGTATGTTTTCCTTCTTTAGAAATAGACGTTTGCCCGGAATAAAGCGATTTTGGGTTTGATCCCATTTTCAAAATCAGTCAATGTTTTCAAATGTAATCTACCTTCTTTTAATCAAATGATGAAATATCAATAAGAAAACACAATTATCCTTTTGACCTATTCCAATTCCGATGGTGAAAAAAACTGCGAATTAAACTGGCAACTCCGAGCAAGGCCGGGTACATACAGCTAGTTGTAAATGAAACCAAAGAAATACATTAGAATGCACTGTTATGAACCATTTACTCAAATGTAAATGAAGTTTTCGCAATAGAATGTACGGGTTGTTAAGTATCGTTACTATACAAAATCTGAGATTTTTCCATATATTTTTTTCGTCACACAATAGAGTGTATGGTTAATATATTGTTGAAATATCCGAACAAAACTGTTTCTAAATACAATGGATTGTATTGTATTTGTATAGTATAACAATACGATTTTTGATTTTTCAGCAGTGATCACTAGTAGTAGCGTTACTGTTCAACAATGCAATTTAAAGGGAAAAAATGCATATTTGGCGCTATGAGGCAAATATTGTTATATAGTTTATATGCAATGTAAAGAAACGTTTCAAAAGTTATCATTGTACGATTCTTATGTACGAAAACGTTTCAAAAACAATTGCAAGTATTGTTACATTAGAGAAATATGTTGATGTATTGTATCCTCAGTGTTGATACAATCTGTTCAACCATCAAGAAACAATTTATCCTATTGTATACCGTATATTGTATGGTAATTCAATTGTTTACACTATTGAACCAATAGTTCATTTTTATCCGGGCAAGCACGGACTTTGAGTTGTTGCCCACAGTATCAAAGTGTGTGTTTGTTTGCCAACCGATGATTGCTACAACGACTCAAATTGATAACGTATGGCTATTGCGTCTGAGTGTAGTGCGCTCGGCTTTGTCCCGCACACTCAAAGGACAATATGCCACGGATCGCCGTCAGGCTCCAACCGGTAGTCAGTGGATATTTTTGCATATTTTAGAAATATTCGATCGTCTGAAATGAAAAAAATATGACATTCCCGTTCCAGAGATTCCGACGAGAATCTCCAGAGATTTCGACGGAAATCCTTCAAGCATACCGAAAGAAAACCTCCAGGGATTCTGAAGGCAGTCCACCGGGGATTCCGATAGGAATGTTTCAGGGAGTCCGAAGGGAATGTTCTAGGGATTCCAAATCCTCCCGAGATGTCGACGGAAATCTTCCAGGGATTCCGACGGGATATTGCAGGGATTGCGACGGGAATGTTTCAGGGATTCCAATGAGAATCTTCTAAAGATTCCGAATCCTCCAGGAATTCCGACGGGAATGTTCCAGGAGTTCCAACGCGAATGTTCCAGAAATTCCGTCTGAAATCCTCCATGAATTCCAAACGTGAATGTTTCATGGATTACGTAAGCAGTGTTCCAGGGATATTGAAGCAAATAGTCGGATGGGACTTCGATTCGGAATTTGTCGAGGGATTCCGAAGCAAATCGTTAAAGGAATTCCGATCGTCGAGGGATTCCGAAGCAAATCGTCGAAGTATTCTAAAACAAATCGTCAAGGAATTCCGAAGCAAACCTCCGAACGACTCCGAAACAAATCAACGAGAGATTCTGAAGCAAATTCTCCATGGATTATGAAGGGTATACCCCCCTCCCCCCAGATTCCCAAAGGTATCCCTCAACGAAACCGAATGTAATATAGTGTGGAGTCTTCAGAGATTCACAGACAGACACACAGAAATCTTTCTCAGAAATGAGAAACAAGCTCATTTGTCTTCCACTCATTTCATTATGATAGGGTGAATATGGGAAATAGCGCATTTGTCTAATTGTTTGCTAATTGTTTTCAAAATTGATATCACTGCTAACAAACTTTTCAAATCCTAGGGGAGGGGGGTATTTTTTTCTAGGGAGGGCTAAGCCCCCCTAGGCCCCAAGTGGTTTAAGCGCCACTCCTCTCGGAGACCACCTTACAGGGCTGCCCGGCCGCTGAGACCCTAAGGGGACCGTTCCCAGGTCTTACGTCAACCAACTCGTCCCTCGTCACAAAACGGGAGTCAGGAGACTCATCCCCTGGGGAGCTGCTAAAAAAATCACAAAAATAATAAACAAATCACATTCCTTTTTGTTGCTTTGTTTTCGATAGGATGGATATTGGAGCTATGAGATGAAGTGCCGAACCGTTCCCCTGTCTCTTCTCTGTGTGAAAAGTAAGAAACCTCAAATGAGACGTGCGAAATGAAAAATGGAAACCAAGGAGTGTGAAGTGAGGCGTCTCACTGCACACTCCTCATTTCTAACTTTTTACTTTTCACAGTGAGATAGCGACTCGAAAAATGAGAAGTAAGAATTCAAAAGTGAGACAACTTACTTCTCATTTGTTATTTCATATTTCATATTAGCTCTCATTTCTCGGATGTTATTTCACGTTTCTCAATTATCATTTTTCACTTCACAGTTTTCACATTCGCTATTGTTCGGCTAAACGACGTCTGTCAAACAACCATTTTGACTGAAAGGATTGTTTGCCCAAACGTTATAGTCTTCCACATAATCCCAAAACCTCCCGTGGCATCTATGAAATGTCGTAGAGTTCTCTGCATCTTTCTTAAGTAGGTATCCAACTAACCATCCTTCCCCTTCCTCAGCATTCGCAATGACGTGGTCAGAACAGATCTCGACTATTGGAGAGTCCATTGCTTCCATCTAAGAGATAGTTATTAGTCTCAAATCAAAATCTGTTGTAACGGATGAAAGTGACGCTACTCTCATACAATAGCCTTGGCTTGCACCACCTACGCATTTGTGCGAATTACTCAATGCTAATGCAAAATACTTTTCGACAGATCTACTTTTTCAGCCAAATGACATATTCGACCGAAATGGCACTTCTGTGAAAAGACCATTTCGACTATACAACATTTTCGACCAAATGACCTATTCGACCAAACACCATTTCGGACAAACAGCATTTTCCACCGTATGTGCACTTCGGCCAAATGACTATCGACCATATGAACCGAATGAGTCTCGGCTAAACGGTTCCGAAGAGTTTCGATCGGAATCCCAAAAGCCGGAACGGACAACTTTCAGACTTTCAAGACGAAATCTTTTGGGTTTCCGAACGTAAACCTGGAAGCCTAAGGAATTCCACTCGAAAGCACAAAAGGGTTAAGAAACCAAACAAAACAAATCCTTTCCCAAACCAAAAGAAGGGATCGAGCTTCTGTTAGGCTTATGAATTGAGATCTTTTGGGCTTTCTAACGGAATTCTTTTGAGCTTTTGAAGAATCCTTTTGAGCTCTACTCGGAAGCCAAAGAGGAGTCCATCCCTATGCCTAAAAGGAGGATTCTATTCGGAAGCCTGAAGGTATTTCGTACGAAAGCACACAATTATTGCCTTCGGAAAGCCAACAAGATTTCTTTCAAAAGTCCAAAAGGATTCCATTCGGAATCCTAAAGAAAAATCGTTCAGAGACCCAAAAGAATGTCGTTCCTGATGCTCAGAAATATGCTATTTGGAAGGCCGAATGAAATATATATTTTGCAATTTTTCTTACAATATTAGTACAAGAGTTTAACTATTTCGTATATGCCCAGTTTTCTTACGTTGTATGTATAAGAGTTTAATAATTTCGTATATGCCCAGTTCCTTTACAAGTTTTTGCACGTTCTTATACAGAATTGTTAAAACAAATCTTACAGTCGCTGGTTGCGTGTACTATCTCATTTAAGAGCTTTACACGAAATGCGTGCTTTCAAACCATACGCAATGAGGTTTGAAAAACTTGTATGGCAATCTTTGAAATATCTCACAAAGAAACATAACAAAATGCCATAATAACGTAAATTGAAAAAGAACAATGCTTACTCTAAGGTGGATTTTCTTACTAAGGACTAAGACTTTATTTTGAATATATATTCAAGAAATCACAAAAGAATTAAAACGAAATTCTTATGTTTATATCACTATTGTAGACAGGTAGACAAATTCAATCCCTCCAAACAAAAACATAATCAGGCAGAAATAAAAATGTTTGTGCCTTATCATCCTTGTCAGGAAAAAAAATATCCTCAGTCAACAAACATCTAAGAGCAAATAAATAAATAACTCACATAGATCTAATCAGGAATCAACAACGGGTTTACCCACGTCATTGCCGACACTTGTGTCGACTTTTCTTTCTCAGTTTCCACACAAAAAAATGTCAGCCTGATGATTGGCGTAGCTGTTACAGCAAGAAGTTCAAGTTTTTCCAGACGTGCCCTGTCTGTTCTTCTGCTGACTACCTCTACACCAATCAAGATTTCTGGGAAACTTTTTCCTGCTCAGTAGGTAGGTAGGCAGCTCGTTGCCGGCAGCTGTTGTTGTGTCGCCTGCTTGCGATCAGTTATTGTTGCCATTAACGGAGGACGCCCGATGGGATGCCGAGCTGATTTTTGGCGGAAGAGACAGAGCGAGAGAAAAGAAAAACGCCAAAAACTAATTCCCCCGACGCGACGGTTGCAAGTCCTTCAAATTGGGGCACGTCGCGAAATTTCACTCGAGAAAAAAAAACAAGATCCCAGAAGGACAGACATCTATCAGTGCGGCTTACCTCCGCTGGCACTGTTGCCGAGTGGTACATAGCACACTTTCAAAAGCAGTGACAACCTTTACAAAAGAGTGTTTTTATCAAATTTGAGCGGAATAAACATCGTTAAAATGGTGAAAAAGGACGTGCCTTGTTCCAATTCATCTGTTCGAAGGGGAGCGAGCACAGCCACGTTATATATAACCCAAGATCTGTAATGCCATTTGTCTGTCTTTCAGTCTGAGGTAAAACGGTGGAATAATGTCAAGCAGGTTGATGATTCAAGTTGAATGTCTGGATGGTATCTTATTTAGAGCTTCCAGGGGCGCTGTCAATGTCTGAAAGCTTTCTGACACACCTGTGTAACAAGTGTCTGACATTAACCAACAGAAGGTAACTTATGTCAACCAGATTTGATAACCTCGGGATGGTGACATTTTTCTTGCAAATGGTAATTGCTGTAATTTGGTTTCGTTTTTTAAAAAAATAATGCTAATTTTTCCTTTGCATGAATTGGACCAATGCTAGCATCAAAACCCGAAAAAGTGTCATATAAAGGGATCTAGAAAAAAATTATCGATTATGATGCTCGTTATAAGTCATATAGCCTATTTTCGTCAATATCAATGTTTTCGATTTGTTTTCATAATACCCTACTTTGCGAATATATTTTGACTGATTAGAATTTCACCAAGTGTGTTTTATCGAATAAATAGATTTACTGCTTCTTTCAGATAATATGAAACACTCCTTTGGTGAAATATGTGAATTAGTGCGCATAGTTTTCCATGCCATTATCTCGCAATTGTTGAGAACTGTTGTCTGGAGTGCCAACACATCAAGTTCACAAGACTTAAAACACCTAACTTCAAATCCAGATGAAAAGTGAAGCACTTTCCAGTTAACAACTGAAGCTAACTTCCGGCTTCTGCTTGGAAACTTAATATTTTAATTACGAGCAGCGATATAACTACCCACGCGCTTATCCAGCGTTCCAAAGGCCGCCCAGCGTTGTAATTAGGCTAACTGTATATGAGAAGGCTGCAAAGTGCAAAAGTCGCTCTCATTCACCGACCTCATTTGCGCCGAGTAGCAGTTATTATTACCCGGAAATTCCCCCTCCTTTATAGTTGGGACTCGCAGCAGCGTTCGTTCTCGTGCCGCCAGGCCAGCACCATTAAGAACCCGTTCAAATAGTTCAAAGGGTTTCCGCAATGTCGACATGTGTGGAGGGGTTGGTTGCCGGGCTCACGTGCTGCTGCGTGAGTGGGTCCACTACGAACGGAAATGTAATCCAGGTAATTCCATTCCGATCATTATATCATCACAGGGATATAAAGCATGTGGAGCATACTCTTTGCTCAATGAGTTAAAAAGGATGAAACGGGAGTAAATGTGACCTCATTTACGTTGAGCAAGAGCACGAGATACAGAATCCGTAATTTTTATTTTATGTGCTTTATGCACATGGTTGTAAGCCCGGTGCTGTCGGAATTCATTTACGCATCCGAGGATCGGATTTTGAAAGTGGCTTTGTGATCAGACATTTATTGCAATCAACTACCTTACGCGTGAAGCTTTAATTTTGATGAAAGCGTTAGAAACGAAGGCAAAGGTGAGTTTACTTCGAAATTTCGGATTCCAGACATGATGAAAATGTATTGAAATCAGGTTTGTTTTTATTTTTATTCCCAAGAGAGTATTCCCTATTTTTGTTTGACGATTTTACATTACATGTCCCACTTAGACACTGCAGCTATCATTTATACATTCGATGAGCAGTTTTCTTTAATATTATAAAACGAATTTCTTGAATTTCTCTTCCAGTCATAACCCTCTTCCATCCGCCGTTAACACATTCTCATCATAGCATGAGGATATTCAACTCATGCTCATGCGATTACCGATTTTCAGGCTCATTGTAGCTTCAAATTACTTTCCAAAACGATGACACCCTGAAGCACTGGCAACGGCATCGAACACATAAAAAGCAGTTCGAAGCCCTCACTCCTGCTGTTAAATTTATCATCAAATTACGAGCAAATCACTGTGTTCTTCCTCGATCCCTTTCAACACACTCGGCATCTGCTGTCCATCATTTACCCCATTCACTGCGCTGCTCCGACGACGGGTGGTGGTGACGACTACGACGATGATGATCGTGATGATGAGCAGCTCTTTTCCGTTGAAAATTTCGACGAGCGCAATCGAATTGAAACGCCATCAAAATGAATGACTGTTTGAATGGAATTGCAATTCCTGTTTCCTTGTGCCGCCCACCACCTCACCGCCACCGTACACCATCATCTAATGTAATCCTCGCACAATTTTGCGCCGCTTGCAAAAGAACTGTTACGGATTTCACCGTGTCTGTTAGAAGGGGGACAATGGTCTGAAACGTGTCGACTTCGAAAAAGGAAAGTGGTAGAGCATATCAAGCTCAACTCGATAGTAATAGTCAAATAAAGTTCAATAAGGCCGTTACAAACATTTAATTAACATTTTGTCCTACTGGTCTCCGAAAGGTCATAATAATAAAGGGATAATAAAAAAATAACATTTAAATGAAAAAAATCAAAAAACTCCTCGGATTTGTTAAAGAATGCTTTGAAAATCCTCAAAGTTATCCGAATTTCATTTTGTTGCCCCTTCAAAATATTATTTTTTGGCAAACCAATCTGAGGGGGAGGAGACAAAATAGTTCTTAAATATTTGTTTCGGCCTAATGGTTAAAAAGTTGTACTTTGTTTTGATGAACAATCTTTAAAAAGAACTTAACGGGTGCATATGTTACCCTCGTCCCCCTTTACGGATCATAGTCGAACTTTGAAGAAACACAAGCAAAGAACAGCAGTTGTCAGTATTAAGAGCGCTGGCTGAAAAGTTTTGATGTAATTTTTTGGTGGAATCCCATCGGCATTTTCTTCAGGCGTTCCCGTGATGGTTTCATGGGCGTGAGGTGTCTGCCAAAGCTGTGGAAATTTCCTCTTTTATTCTCGTCAAAAAGAAGAGTTTATTGGTTGTGATCCTTTTTGCAGCTGTGATTGTCAGTGACTGACAAACGAAACAAAATTAACTTTAATGGACCTGGATTTTTCTGGCTGAATTATTTTTAGTGACGCCAGAGGAAGAAAAAATGTTCATTAATACAAACAGTATTCGATTTTCTAGATTTGAAATCATACAGAACAGTTACACATGGTTCGTTTGGAACGGATTACGTTTGATTGGCTTTGAGGTGATTGCAACTGGATTAATTGAATCAATTGTTTGCCTCCGATAGTAAATTAATATTGTCGGCTCGTTTTTTAAAGTTTGATTTCAGATATTTTTTATGTCTTTATTAGAGAGTTTTTCTGCCCTGGGCTGGCTCGCCTCTATTTTAGATATTGAAAAGGAAATATGTACAGAACATCAATATCAACATTTGGATCCAAAATATAATGAAAAAATGAGTATTTCGCATATTAATTTTTGGTGTAACTCTTTTGGTCATTGGTCATTAATTTCATTTATTTAGTTAACATCTAAACAGATAACACTGAATCAACAATTTGACGCCACAATGCACGGTTCGAGGCCGCATCTCTCCATCCTCGGATACGCCCCACGCTCGCCAAGTCGTTTTGCACCTGGTCTGCCCATCTCGCTCGCTGCGCTCCACGCCGTCTCGTACCGGATTGGAAGCAAACACCATCTTTGCAGGGTTGCTGTCCGGCATTCTTGCAACATGTCCTGCCCATCGTACCCTTCCGGCTTAAGCTACCTTCTGGATACTGGGTTCGCCGTAGAGTTGGGCGAGCTCATGGTTCATTCTTCGCCGCCACACACCGTCTTCTTGCACACCGCCAAAGATGGTCCTAAGCATCCGTCTCTCGAATACTCCGAGTGCTTGCAAGTCCTCCTCGAGCATTGTCCATGTTTCATGTCCGTAGAGGACAACCGGTCTTATTAGCGTCTTGTACATGACACATTTGGTGCGGTGGCGAATCTTTTTCGACCGCAGTTTCTTCTGGAGCCCGTAGCAGGCCCGACTTCCACAGATGGTGCGCCTTCGTATTTCACGACTAACGTTGTTGTCAGCGGTTAGCAAGGATCCGAGGTAGACGAATTCCTCGACCACCTCGAAGGTATCCCCGTCTATCGTAACACTGCTTCCCAGGCAGGCCCTGTCGCGCTCGGTTCCGCCCACAAGCATGTACTTTGTCTTTGACGCATTCACCACCAGTCGAACTTTTGTTGCTTCACGTTTCAGGCGGGTGTACAGTTCTGCCACCTTTGCAAATGTTCGGCCGACAATGTCCATGTCATCCGCGAAGCAAATAAATTGACTGGATCTGTTGAAAATCGTACCCCGGCTGTTACACCCGGCTCTCCGCATGACACCTTCTAGCGCAATGTTGAACAACAGGCACGAAAGTCCACCACCTTGTCTTAGTCCCCGGCGCGATTCGAACGAACTGGAGTGTTCGCCCGAATTCTTCACACAATTTTGCACACCATCCACCGTTGCTTTGATCAGTCTGGTAAGCTTCCCAGGGAAGCTGTTTTCGTCCATAATTTTCCATAGCTCTATGCGGTCTATACTGTCGTATACCGCCTTGAAATCAACGAACAGATGGTGCGTTGGGACCTGGTATTCACGGCATTTTTGAAGGATTTGCCGAACAGTAAAGATCTGGTCCGTTGTCGAGCGGCCGTCAACGAAGCCGGCTTGATAACTTCCCTCGGACTCATTCACAAATGATGACAGACCTCGAAAGATGGGATATCACTTTGAAGGCGGCATTAAGGATTGTGATCGCTCGAAAGTTCTCACACTCCAGCTTGTCGCCTTTCATGTAGATGGGGCATATAACCCCTTCCTTCCACTCCTCCGGTAGCTGTTCGGTTTCCCAGATTCTGACTATCAGTTTGTGCAGGCAAGTGGCCAGCCTTTCCGGGCCCATCTTGATGAGCTCAGCTCCGATACCATCCTTACCAGCTGCTTTATTGCTCTTTAGCTGTTGAATGGCATCCTTAACTTCCCTCAAGGTGGGGGCTGGTTGGCTTCCATCGTCCGCTGAACTGTCGTAGTCATCTCCTCCGCTGCCTTGACTTTCACTGCCTGTACTCTCAGCGCCATCCAGATGTTCCTCGTAGTGCTGCTTCCACCTTTCGATCACCACACGCTCGTCCGTCAAGATGCTCCCATCCTTATCCCTGCACATTTCGGCTCGCGGCACGAAGCCTTTGCGGGATGCGTTGAGCTTCTGATAGAACTTGCGTGTATCTTGAGAACGGCACAGCTGTTCCATCTCCTTGCACTCCGCTTCTTCCAGGCGGCGTTTCTTCTCCTGAAAAAAGCGGGTCTGCTGTCTCCGCTTCCGCTTTCTGCTAATACCGTGATTATTACTTCGGCGACGAGGTACCATTAATTGAAAAACTTCATACAGTTTGTCATAGAACAAGACAACGTTACCATCGATAGAAGGCGCCTGGAGATATTGATTCCAGTTGATCGTAGAAAGCTCAGAATTAAGAGAGAGACAATCGCATCGCCGGAAGTCGAAATCTGTAGCATCTGGATCGCGTTCAGTTTGAGCAGGTACGAAACAGCAAACATCCATTTGTATTAGCACTGGCGGGTGATGATCATCTGTTGGTAGGAGGGGCAAGGCTGGCTGAGAAACTTCTAAGATGTCCGACGAGCTCGTGAACACAAGATCAAGCACTCTACATACTATTACGATTCGAAATGGAGTTGATTTGCACCAGACCGCTGGTGGAGATTGATTCGGTTAGAGATTTTTTTTGCTCGCTAGACGCATTAACGGGAAGCAAGCCGTTGATATCGTCGTCAAAACGCCACTGAAGGTAGAGGAGATTGTAATCCCCTAGCAGTAGAATGATATCGTTGTCCAAAGACATGTCTGAAACTCGTTGAACGGCGAAGAAATTGGCGGAGTATAGCGCTGGATCAGATTTTGGATGCAGGTAAATTCCAAACATATATACGGATCGATTTGGAAGTTTCACGCACAATACGACTTGCTCGAGTTCGATGCAGCCATTGAGGGTCACCTCGAAACAATTCAGTTCATGTTTCACAGCGATTAGCACACCCCCACCTCTACAAAGGTTGCTGGTGGACTCACTACGATCACAACGAAATATCGTGTAGTCCGACGAGAGTTCTGAATTGCATATATCAGACCGTAGCCACGTTTCGGTTAAAACTACTATGTCGTAATCACAAGCCGACAATCGTAGTTCAAAATCCGTCGTTTTCGTGCGTAGGCCCTCGACATTCTGGTAGTAGACGCATAAGAATTGCGCATCATTTCGAGCAATGACGTTGGAACAAATTTCAGCTGGATGAAGCGTTGCGGCATTTTGGCTGGAATCGGGATTTTTTACACGAGTTGAACTGGTCGTACTGAAATCATACTTGCCTGAGAAACGTTGTTGGAAGGTCCCTTCACCTGTCTCAAGTACAGGGCCGGGACGGCTGATGATCGCTGGCTAGAGTGGCTCGACTGTGATAAGCGGATAGGGACCTTCCACAAGGCTAGAGGCAAGTGTGCATCCCGGTGTCCGATCGAAGTGATTTACAGCTGGGTGAAGCATTGCTGCGTGTCGGCTGGAATCGAGAATCTTCAGGAGAAGAACTGAACGAATTGAGCGCGTACTTGCCTGAGAATCGTTGTTGGAAGGTCCCTTCACCTGACTCAAACACAGGGCCGGGACGGCTGATGATCGCTGGCTGGAGTGGCTCGACTGTGTTGAGCGGATAAGGACCTTCCATAAGGCTAGAGGCAAGTGTGCGTCCCAGCGCCCGATCAAGAATGTTTTCAGATGGATGAATCCTTGCGACATGTTGGCCAGAATCAAAAAGGTTCACAATAGGAGCAGATTCCTCTAATTGCTATGTCGAAAAATCTATCCGCGCTGACTTCAGTTCAGCAAAAATAGGACAGTCAATACTCCAAGAAGCGTGAGTGACGTCAAGCAGCTGGTCGTAGGGCGTAGTCCATGACAGTTATTGCATTTCAAATATTCAGCAAGGCATTCATTGACCTGATGGTCACCAGCACACCTCGGACAACAAGCAGGATTCTTGCAGGATGTAGCTTTGTGACCGTATTCTGAGCAGTTGTAACAGCGCAATACATCCATAGCCTCCACAACTCTGCACCTCTCCCACCCGATGTTCACTCGTTGACGATTAATCAGATAATCGAACCCTCGAGCATCCGTTTCAATTATGGCTGACATTGTGTTGTTTTTCCGGGAGTCATTCTTGTACACTCGGACTACCTTAAGCTCCAAGGAATCCATTTCAGGGTTCTGTTTTTTCAACTTGGAAATCAATTCAACTTCGCGGATATCGTTGGAAAATCCTATGATTTTTAGTCGCGGTTTAAGGGGTTTTTGACTTTCAACACAGTACTTCTCTTCGAAAATTACGGAGGCCACTGTAGCTAATCTTAATGCGTGGTCACTGGTTTCACACCTCACACTAACATCCCCGTTATCCCTTAACCGAACATCCTTCACGGAGAATTCCACGGGATCGAGCTTGGCGCAGATATCTGCCTTAGTTACCTCTGCGGATTGTTCTCGCTTAGGTTTAAAGAGGACAGTTTGTTCAATTTTAGTGACAGCACTGGACTTACACTTCGGTGAAACAGGAGTTGGAATATTGATAGGTAGGGGCAGAACACTGGGAGAACTTTCTGGTTTGCTTGGCTTATCAATTCTGCGACGCTTCCCGGAGCGTAGCAACCCCCATTCTTCAGGAATAGTAGACGGAACTTTTGAATTTTGTGTGATCAGCGCACTATCGGAATGATCTGACACTTTTCGTTTACTCCGGTTGTTTTTCCCACTACTGGAGCATTGTAGTACACTTGCATATGACGGTATACCCGGACTAGGGACACCACATTCAACATGTTTATTTAGATGCACTAATTCGTCAGCAACCACCTTTCTAACCACATCCTCCAAATTTTTAATTAATTCTACAGCACTCGCGAGACTATCTAATTTACTTGCAATTTCATCCAACCGTTTTTCACTGTGCCTATCATCAAACTCAGCGAGGCTCAGGCATGCATCACACACAAACACGGCATTCTTTATTTCCTGTAGCAGTTTAATCTCTTCGTTGGTCGCACCCGGTAAGCAGCGGACATGGATAGCTAATTTACATTTACCGAAGCATTCAACACACTCATCTTGGTTATCGATAGGCACTGCACATTGAGCGCACGGCTGATTGCAAAAGCCGAGTTCGCTCCCTTCATCACCCATCTCCGCGGGCGCCTCGCCCGGGCGAAGGCAAAAACAAACAGAATGAAGCGAGATCACAAATTGAATCAAATTGTAACACTTAGATTCTTCAGTTTGCATTAGCATTAGCATTAGCATTGAGCAGTTCGCACAAATTCGTAGGTGGTACAAGCCAAGACTATTGTATGAGAGACGCATCACTTTCATCCGTTACCACAGATATTGATTTGGGACGAATCTCTATCTCTTAGATGGAAGCAATGCACTCTCCAATAGTCGAGATCTGTCCTGGCCACGTCCTTGCGAATGCTGAGGAAGGGGAAGGATGGTTAGTTGGACACCTACTTAAGAAAGATGCAGAGAACTCTACGACCTCTCATAGGTGCCACGGGAGGTTTTGGAATTGTTAGTGTGGAAGGTCATAACAGAAGGAATCGTTTTGGTAGAACGTGAAACACAGAAAGAACTAGGATAGAAATACAAAGTAGGAAAGGGACGAGCCTGGAATTGAACCCACGACCTCCTGCTTATAAGGCAGAAGCGGTAGCCACTAGACCACCGAGCTCGTCCACTTAGATTCTTCAGTTTGCTGCGACAAATGGACTTCCCTTCACTATTTGCAGTATGCGGACAATGTTCACGCGTCACAAAAACATAAATTATAGTTAGTAACTGTAATTATACACACATAAAAACGTTAACGACGACCCGTAGAAAATTTTGCGTCAACATAACAACTCTGCGATGCGCCAAATGTAACGGTAGGTTAGCTTCGCCGTCCGAATCGGTTGGAGTAACCACTTCGCTTAAGCGCCAAGCAGGCAAAAAGTTTCACCTGCATGTGAAGAGGCAAGATTTGTATCCCGGCGAGACTCCTCAAGGCGAGTCCTTCAAAAAAAAAAAACCGAACCGGCGAATCGTACCACCTCACACTCTCCAAACTCTATTGTCAGACGGGATGGTCAACGGGGAATCAAAATAACGCATGCAAAACTAAAAAAAACTCGATTATCGCTTTTCTCTCCTCGTTCAACAGTTCGAGCGGGCGGAATTAAAATGTATTTTTAGTTTCAATAGATCGCTTAATTCTACATGGTTCGGCTCTTCTTTACCGACCCTTCAAAGTAATGGAGTTCAACTCTCGATTGTGGCAAGTCCCTTTTTTATTTAGTTAGCCTATGGGGAGCGACCCCAGTATTCTAATCCCATTTCATTTCATTCATTTAGTTAACATCTAAACAGATAACACTGAATCAAAAATTTGACGCCACAATGCACGGTTCGAGGCCGCATCTCTCCATCCTCGGATACGTCCCACGCTCGCCAAGCCTAATCCCCCTTGGGGCGGTACCGGTGGTCAAGGTTTTACATATTTTGTAATACAAAAAAAATGAGATCTCTGACCTGTTTGTAGCTTTGATGCTTCGCTGAAGGATACCTGCTGCTCGATGCGATGCTGTCAGTGGTGGGTGTCTCGACTTACGACCCGTGCACACCAGGGTAGTTCGTTGGCGGGCCCGCTTCTTCCACTCGCGAGTGCTGCTTCGAGGCCAACAATGGAGTGTGGCCGGCTATTGGCGACCGGCGGACACCCCGGAAGCAGTGGTCACTTCCGATGGCCCGTAGATGCGCTGGGGCCTGATCACTAACCCGCCGCGAGACCAGCTACAAGCGGACGAGTCTTCGGACATTCCCAGAGGCCACGCGACGTGCGTAACCCCCTACACCTACACGGACGAAACTATTCTAACTCATAAAACTGGTGGGGACATCGAAGATCTTCATGTTGATTGATTTGAATATTAAGATCTGAGCTCAAGGACAATTTGGAGTGTATAATTCTGTATAATGTTGTAATGACGTACCGTGGAGCTATTCCAACTCATAAAACTAGTGGGGACATCAAAGATCTTCATGTTTATTGATTTTATTATGAGGATCTGTACTAGGGTGGCTCAAATTAGTATGGGAAAAACTTTGTTCAATTTTTTTGATGGGCCGCCCTCTTATTCGGTTCTATTTGATGCCCTGATGCTCTGGACAAAATTTCAGCCAAATCGGTCAACGTTTCGGCGGTGCTAAACTCGTTGGAAGTTTATATGGAAAAATGTATGCAGAAACATCCAAAAACAGTAAATTGCAGCTGGACTACACAACATACGATGAAGAACTATGATACCCATTCAGATCTTGGAGAATTTAATACTGAATGTTATGCAGAAAACCGCGAGTAGATTCGAGTTTGCCCGGCTAAGTTATTAGCATTTCTCTGCAGTGGGGTTTGAGCAAATTTCGTTTCTTTTACCTTTGAAAAGAAATAAATTCACCCCCACAACACTCCAGTAAAATGCTAATATCTTTGCGTAATAAACTCTAATCTTCCCGCGGTTTTCAGCATAACATTCTGTATTTTATTTTACAAGAACTGAATGAGTATCATGGTTCTTGACCGTAAATTGTGCCGTCCAACTGCAAATCACTGTTTTTGGATGTTTCTGCATACATTTTTCCATATAAACTTCCAACGAGTTTAGCACTGCCCAAACGTTGACCGATTTGGCTGAAATTTTGTCCAGAGCATCAGGGCATCAAATAGAACCGAATAAGAGGGCGGCCCTTCAAAAAATTTGAAAAAGTCTATTTTGAGCCACCCTAATCTGTACTCAATTATGGTTTGGCGTATCGTAAATGTCCAGCGAGCTCTGTAGTGTGTTTGTAATGGTGTTACGAGGTATTGTGGGGCTATTCCTACTCATAAAACTAGTGGGGACATCAAAGATCTTCTTGTTGATCGATTTGAATATAAGGATCTTGAGCTCAAGGACAGTTTGGAGTGTCGTAGATGTTCAACGAATTCTGTCATGTGTCTATAGTGGTGCAACGAAATCCCGTGGAGCTATTCCAACTCATAAACATAGTTGAGACATCGAAGATCTTCATGTTGATCGATTTGATTATGAGGATCTGTACTCAAGGATGGTTTGGCGTGTCATAAATGTCCAGCGAATTCTGTAGTTTGTCTGTATTGGTGTATTGACGTACCGTTGAGCTATTCCAACTCATAAAAATAGTGGGGACATCGAAGATCTTCATGTTGATCTATTTGAATATTAGGATCTGAGCTCAAGGACAGTTTGGAGTGTCGTAGTTGTCGAACCAATTCTGTAGTTTGTCTATAATGGTGTCACAAAGTCCCGTGCAGCAATTCCAACTCATAAACATAGTTGAGACATCGTAGATCTTCATGTTGATCGATTTGAATATTAAGATCTACACACTTAAAATAAATCGCCGAATTCGGTAAAATTTTACCGAAATCTCAACAGCAGAACTGTTCGGTAAATAATTTAACTGATTTTCGGTGATTTTGACAGTTGAGCAATGGAAAAAATTACAAAAAATCTGTAAAATAGATTACCGAACAGTTCAGCTGTTGAAAATTCGGTAAAATTTACCGAATACGGTGAAATGAGTTAAGTGTGTAAGCTCAAGGACAGTTTGGAGTATCGTGAATATTGAAAAAGATCTGTTATACCGCTGAACAGGCGCAGAATTTTATCATAAAGCATCTAAATTCAACCAGAATATGTTAAAGTATGGTGTTGATTCCTTAGAACATCAACATTACAATTCAAGGATAGTTTAGATGCTCTAGATCGTCGTAGTGCCAGTAACCTGAGCTGTGCAATATTTTTTTCTGGATGGAACAGTTAATTTTGAACATTTTTGCTGAAGAAAGCAAGGCTCTATATCTTAAAACTGATTTTTGACAGCTGATTTTCGTCTTGGGTTATATATGACCCATCCGTATTGAATCGGTTAAAAAGCGTATAAATATCTTGGCTGTGCATATGCACAGCATATGTTTCGAAATGGACAAATTGATATGAAATTTGCGAAAAAGAATCCACGTGTCTTGGAGGGACTCGAACCCTCAACCTCCTACTCTCTAGATAGGCGCGATAACCCCTACACAACAAGACCACTTAAAGGTCACGTTTGCGGAAAAGCCATCAGAATCCGAGTACCAACCTCCACCGCGGTTAGCTCTTTTTTGCAAATTGAATATCTTTCGGATGCTTGATTTGTCCAATCTCCACATGTGCTTTACTATTGTATACCCACAGCCAAGCGAGTGCACATTGTTTATTAAACGAGAGGATCGCACTCAATGCCCCCCAGGAACTGTCTGGGCGGGACGGTATAGAATGCGAATTCAATCGCACTCTGCTGTGCCAAAGGCTTGCTTGGCTAAAGCATTTGATGAGTTTGATTGCCTTAACGTAAGCGGTCGCGTGTACTCAGACGACTAATGACGGTGAAAGACCGACACTTGATTACAATTAATTGCATATTATGCGGCAACTCCGCTTACGTTAAGGCAATCAAACTCATCAAATGCTTTAGCCAAGCAAGCGTTTGGCACAGCAGAGTGCGATTGAATTCGCATTCTATACCGTCCCGCCCAGACAGTTCCTGGGGGGCATGGAGTGCGATCCTCTCGTTTAATAAACAATGTGCACTCGCTTGGCTGTGGGTATACAATAGTAAAGCACATGTGAGATTGGACAAATCAAGCATCCGAAAGATATTCAATTTGCAAAAAAGAGAGCTAACCGCGGTGGAGGTTGGTACTCGGATTCTGATGGCTTTTCCGCAAACGTGACCTTTAAGTGGTCTTGTTGTGTAGGGGTTATCACGCCCATCTAGAGAGTAGGAGGTTGAGGGTTCGAGTCCCTCCAAGACACGTGGATTCTTTTTCGCAAATTTCATATCAATTTGTCCATTTCGAAACATATGCTGTGCATATGCACAGCCAAGATATTTAACAAAAAAATGGTTTTCGTACGGCCGAGTTGCCGAATAATATGCAATTAATTAAAAAGCGTATGTTTTGTTTACATATGGATTTTATTTGTAAATTTATTAGTAAATTTATTTTGATTTTATTTGTATTTGGATTAGCCATTATTTTAAGCGAAAAATGTCATGCAGTGATGAAAATCGCGATACGAATTATGAGCGATTCTCTGGGCCATGATTCTGATGGGATTTGACTCACGCATAATTTGAATCGCCGATGAGATTCGAGAATTGATGACATATGACATAAATATCATTTTATCATTGGACGTAATGTGTTGCTGCGTTTGATTCGTAGATTTAACCCACACTGTATTACCGCAACTATAGGTACACCCACGACTATCGGATCGTTTGCCCTAGTTAATAATGAAGGCGTAAACATGGACCGTGCTCAAAGGGACTTGCAAGCATTCGGAGGATCTGAGAGATTCGGAGAATCTGAGATCTTCTTAGCAAGAAGAAGACGGTGTGCAAGAAGTCGGTGTTTGGCGGCGATTGATGAACCACGAGCTCGCCCAGCTCTGCGGCGAACCCAGTATCCAGAAAATAGCTAAAGCCGGAAGGGTACGATGGGCAGGGCATGTTGCAAGAACTCCGAACAATCAGCGAACAGCGAGCGAGGTGAGCTGGGCAGATACAGGACGACTTGACGAGCGTGGGGCGCAATCGAGGATGGTGAGATGTGGCCTCGAACTGTGTATTGTGGCGTCATATTGTTGATCTAGTATTGTCTGTTCAGATGTAAGCTAAATGAATTAAATAAAGTCAAAGATGAATCAAGAGTACACTCAACTCTGTGGTGAACCCATTATCCAGAGCTAAAGCTGGAAGGATATGATGGGCAGAGCACTCTGGCTTACCTTTTAGAGTTGACAAATGCACGAGTTACGTTATAATATAAAATTTTGACATTTAAGATGCAAAATTCCCCTCACATACACTGTTCAAAAGATTGTGATATCACGCGCTGCAACGGTTCATCGATAAAGTTTGGGTTTAATTTATGGACGATCATTCAACAAGAAATAAACGTTTTATAAACTGATTAGAACGACCTAGCTCCATTTATCCCAAGTCTATTTCTCCGAACCTTCGGGTGAAATATGTTTTCTTTGTGTCCCCATCATAAGTCAAAAATCGAAATATTCTTGAACCCATACCAAATGGAAAGCGGTTACTTAACCATCATACCTACATCATTCCCACCATCTGGTACCGCTCAAAGCCTCTTATCGTTTGCTATCCCCAGTCGTCACCGTAGAGCACAAATATTTTTAATATCTAGGTACGATCTTGATTGCGAAACAACCATATGTTTCATCGAGCCACTCTTCGTTCTTTTCATAACGAAATTGACTGAAGCCTACGCAGAAGTTGGCCCCAAAGACTTTTGAGCGTCATGTTGATTTCAGAAACGAGCACAAGGATGGCGACACCACCACAGCTGTGTACGTACCTCTCGTGGTGTGGTGATTCATCTATTCCTCACCTTAACCGAAAGGTGATAATTTGGGCGTGAAATGAATTTCCTGCTCTCTAACTATCAAGTCACGTACGTTCGGGGAAAGAAAAATATGAACAAACCAAACTCAATATGGAGTCTGATGATGTATGAAGGGTGCCTCCCAGCGAAGGGGTGAGTTGTACGACTTCAGAGCGAACCCATGTCACTGTGAAAGGAGCTCAAATCACGGTAAGTGGAGCATAATTTCGCACTGAAAATTATGTCTGCTTTATTGTACTTCCGTTTTAACGACATAGAAATGCATGCGAAAAACGTTAAACTGTGAACTCAGATAATAAACATGATATCAAGTTCCGAACAATATGCTACAAGTTGGCTATACCCAAGTTTGAGATGTAAAGCCAGAAGTCGAACAAACAGAAATAGTGGATGCCAGATGCAACGCTGGGCACCCGTGTCACAAGGTTCGACCTACGAAAATCGTTCATCATCTCTCTCGCGTGTTATTGGCGCTGATTTTTTTTTTGCTACCTCCAACCAGCAACAGCTCCAGATACCGCTTTGGAGCGCTATCTGCGAAACGATATTGCTCTCGGAGCTGGAATTCAATTCCGTTCCCCAGGTGTGGCGCACGGATCGTTTATTCATAACCACATTACCAGCGCAATGCTCTGGCTCGGCATCGACCGACGACCGTGAGCGAAATCATCCAATTTTGTGGGCAGGCATCGTGAAATATATTTTCCCCGTATCCAGACGACGACACGATTTTTGGAAGATTCTCAGAGGGGTTGTAGCTCCTCTACCACCCTGGGGGGGCGAAATCGGGGTTACCAACCGCTTCAGATTAACCAACTGTTGGCTGGTGATGGCAACAGCGTCCAACGCCATCGTCATCTGTGTTGATGCTTCCATCATTCCCAGTTGGGGATGGTTCTATCCACAGCCTCAGACAAGCGGCGCGACGACGCATGGATTTTCGAAGGTGAAAAGTAGGAGTGGGTACCGCAGCGCAGTTATCGTTTCAGTAGATCGTCAGCCCAAGGGTGGAATATCGAAACTGGGCTGACTGATTGGAACAGTCTCCATATTCTTCCTCTCGGTAGCTTATCTATCTACCCGTCGGTGTTGGGGAAAAAAATGAAACGAAAAACGAGCAACGGAACCGGAGACGGAAAGGAAAGGCGAAAATATAACTGACGTTAAAAGAAAATCGATTTCGTTGCCACCCGTTAGGAACATTTCCAGCTGCTGTGAGTGACAGAGTTGAAGGTCGATTTCCGGGGAAAATATTATTGCAAACTTTTGTTTACACAGTGTACCGATGACATTGGCCAACTATTGAACGGCGTACGACAAAGTGTTTGAATTACCACTTCTGAGGTGCAAAGTGGAAGTGTCTGTGTATATACATTTGGTTTTAATAAATAACAGACCAATATAAATTATTCCAGAGGAAATTCATCCGAATTTGCAGAGGAAATTCATCCGAATTTGCAGAGGAAATTCATCCGAATTTCCAGAGGAAATTCATTCGAATTTCCAGAGGAAATTCATACGAATTTCCAGAGGAAAATCATTCGAATTGCCAGAGGAAATTCATCCGAATTTCCAGAGGAAGTTCATCCGAATTTCCAGAGGAAATTCATCCGAATTTCCAGAGGAAATTCATCCGAATTTCCAGAGGAAATTCATCCGAATTTCCAGAGGAAATTCATCCGAATTTCCAGAGGAAATTCATCCGATCCAGAGGAAATTCATCCCGATTTCCAGAGGAAATTCATCCGATTTCCAGAGGAAATTCATCCGAATTTCCAGAGGAAATTCATCCGATTTCCAGAGGAAATTCATCCGATTTCCAGAGGAAATTCATCCGAATTTCCAGAGGAAATTCATCCGATTTCCAGAGGAAATTCATCCGAATTTCCTGAGGAAATTCATCCGATTTCCAGAGGAAATTCATCCGATTTCCAGAGGAAATTCATCCGATTTCCAGAGGAAATTCATCGGATTTCCAGAGGAAATTCATCCGAATTTCCAGAGGAAATTCATCCGAATTTCCAGAGGAAATTCATCCGGATTTCCAGAGGAAATTCATCCGAATTTCCAGAGGAAATTCATCCGAATTTCCAGAGGAAATTCATCCGAATTTCCAGAGGAAATTCATCCGAATTTCCAGAGGAAATTCATCCGAATTTCCAGAGGAAATTCATCCGGATTTCCAGAGGAAATTCATCCGAATTTCCAGAGGAAATTCATCCGAATTTCCAGAGGAAATTCATCCGAATTTCCAGAGGAAATTCATCCGAATTTCCAGAGGAAATTCATCCGAATTTCCAGAGGAAATTCATCCGAATTTCCAGAGGAAATTCATCCGAATTTCCAGAGGAAATTCATCCGAATTTCCAGAGGATATTCATCGAATTTCCAGAGGAAATTCATCCGCATTTACAAAGGAAATTCATCCGCATTTACAAAGGAAATTCATACGCATTTCAAGAGAAAATTCAGCCGAATTTCAAGAGGAAGTTCATCCGAATTTCAAGAGGAAATTCTTCCAAATTTCAAGAGGAAATTTATCCAAATTGCAAGAGGAAATTCATCCGAATTTCCAGAAGAGATTCATCCGAATTTCCAGAGCAAATTCATCAAAATTTTCAGAGGAAATTCATCCGAATTTCCACAGGAAATTCATCCGATTTCCCGAGGAAATCCATCCGTATGTCCAGAGGAAAGTCATCGGAATTTCCAGAGGAAATTCATCCGCATGTCCCGAGGAAATTCATCCGAATTTCCAGAGGAAATTCATCCGAATTCCAGAGGAAATTCATCCGATTTCCAGAGAAATTCATCCGAATTTCCAGAGGAAATTCATCCGAATTTCCAGAGGAAATTCATCCGAATTTCCAGAGGAAATTCATCCGATTTCCAGAGGAAATTCATCCGAATTTCCAGAGGAAATTCATCCGATTTCCAGAGGAAATTCATCCGATTTCCAGAGGAAATTCATCCGATTTCCAGAGGAAATTCATCCGAATTTCCAGAGGAAATTCATCCGAATTTCCAGAGGAAATTCATCCGAATTTCCAGAGGAAATTCATCCGAATTTCCAGAGGAAATTCATCCGAATTTCCAGAGGAAATTCATCCAGAGGAAATTCATCCGAATTTCCAGAGGAAATTCATCCGAATTTCCAGAGGAAATTCATCCGAATTTCCAGAGGAAATTCATCCGAATTTCCAGAGGAAATTCATCCGAATTTCCAGAGGAAATTCATCCGAATTTCCAGAGGAAATTCATCCGAATTTCCAGAGGAAATTCATCCGAATTTCCAGAGGAAATTCATCCGAATTTCCAGAGGAAATTCATCCGATTTCCAGAGGAAATTCATCCGAATTTCCAGAGGAAATTCATCCGAATTTCCAGAGGAAATTCATCCGAATTTCCAGAGGAAATTCATCCGAATTTCCAGAGGAAATTCATCCGAATTTCCAGAGGAAATTCATCCGAATTTCCAGAGGAAATGTATTCATTCGAATTTCCAGAGGCAATCAATTCATTCGAATTTCCAGGAGGAAATTCATCTGAATTGCCAGAGTAAATTCATCCGAATTTTCAATATCCAGAGGAAATTCATCCGGATTTCCAGAGGAAATTCATCCGAATTTCCAGAGAAAATTCTTCCGAATTTCCAGGGTAAATTCATTCGAATTTTTAGAGGAAATTCATTCGAATATTCAGAGGAAATTCATCCGAATTTGCAGAGGAAATTCATCCGATTTCCAGAGGAAATTCATCCGAATTTCCAGAGGAAATTCATCCGATTTCCAGAGGAAATTCATCCGAATTTCCAGAGGAAATTCATCCGATTTCCAGAGGAAATTCATCCGATTTCCAGAGGAAATTCATCCGATTTCCAGAGGAAATTCATCCGATTTCCAGAGGAAATTCATCCGAATTTCCAGAGGAAATTCATCCGATTTCCAGAGGAAATTCATCCGATTTCCAGAGGAAATTCATCCGAATTTCCAGAGGAAATTCATCCGAATTTCCAGAGGAAATTCATCCGATTTCCAGAGGAAATTCATCCGATTTCCAGAGGAAATTCATCCGAATTTCCAGAGGAAATTCATCCGATTTCCAGAGGAAATTCATCCGAATTTCCAGAGGAAATTCATCCGATTTCCAGAGGAAATTCATCCGATTTCCAGAGGAAATTCATCCGAATTCCAGAGGAAATTCATCCGATTTCCAGAGGAAATTCATCCGATTTCCAGAGGAAATTCATCCGATTTCCAGAGGAAATTCATCCGAATTTCCAGAGGAAATTCATCCGAATTTCCAGAGGAAATTCATCCGAATTTCCAGAGGACATTCATCCGAATTTCCAGAGGAAATTCATCCGAATTTCCAGAGGAAATTCATCCGAATTTCCAGAGGAAATGCATCCGAATTTCCAGAGGAAATTCATCCGAATTTCCAGAGGAAATGCATCCGAATTTCCAGAGGAAATTCATCCGAATTTCCAGAGGAAACACCTCCGAATTTCCAGAGGAAATTCATCCGAATTTCCAGAGGAAATTCATCCGAATTTCCAGAGGAAATTCATCCGATTTCCAGAGGAAATTCATCCGAATTTCCAGAGGAAATTCATCCGATTTCCAGAGGAAATTCATCCGAATTTCCAGAGGAAATTCATCCGATTTCCAGAGGAAATTCATCCGATTTCCAGAGGAAATTCATCCGATTTCCAGAGGAAATTCATCCGAATTTCCAGAGGAAATTCATCCGAATTTCCAGAGGAAATTCATCCGAATTTCCAGAGGAAATTCATCCGAATTTCCAGAGGAAATTCATCCGAATTTCCAGAGGAAATTCATCCGAATTTCCAGAGGAAATTCATCCGAATTTCCAGAGGAAATTAATCCGAATTTCCAGAGGAAATTCATCCGAATTTCCAGAGGAAATTCATCCGAATTTCCAGAGGAAATTCATCCGAATTTCCAGAGGAAATTCATCCGAATTTCCAGAGGAAATTCATCCGAATTTCCAGAGGAAATTCATCCGCATTTCCAGAGGAAATTCATCCGAATTTCCAGAGGAAATTCATCCGAATTTCCAGAGGAAATTCATCCGATTTCCCAGAGAAAATTCACCCGAATTCCCAGAGGAAATTCATCCGAATTCCCGGAGGAAATTGATCCCGATTTCCAGAGGAAATTCATCCGAATTTCCAGAGGAAATTCATCCGAATTTCCAGAGGATATTCATCCGAATTTCCAGAGGAAATTCATCCGATTTCAGAGGAAATTCATCCGATTTCCAGAGGAAATTCATCCGAATTCCAGAGGAAATTCATCCGAATTTCAGAGGAAATTCATCCGAATTTCCAGAGGAAATTCATCCGATTTCCAGAGGAAATTCATCCGAATTTCCAGAGGAAATTCATCCGAATTTCCAGAGGAAATTCATCCGATTTCCAGAGGAAATTCATCCGATTTCCAGAGGAAATTCATCCGAATTCCAGAGGAAATTCATCCGAATTTCAGAGGAAATTCATCCGATTTCCAGAGGAAATTCATCCGAATTTCCAGAGGAAATTCATCCGATTTCCAGAGGAAATTCATCCGAATTTCCAGAGGAAATTCATCCGATTTCCAGAGGAAATTCATCCGATTTCCAGAGGAAATTCATCCGAATTTCCAGAGGAAATTCATCCGATTTCCAGAGGAAATTCATCCGAATTTCCAGAGGAAATTCATCCGATTTCCAGAGGAAATTCATCCGATTTCCAGAGGAAATTCATCCGATTTCCAGAGGAAATTCATCCGAATTTCCAGAGGAAATTCATCCGAATTTCCAGAGGAAATTCATCCGATTTCCAGAGGAAATTCATCCGATTTCCAGAGGAAATTCATCCGATTTCCAGAGGAAATTCATCCGAATTTCCAGAGGAAATTCATCCGATTTCCAGAGGAAATTCATCCGACTTCCAGAGGAAATTCATCCGATTTCCAGAGGAAATTCATCTGAATTTCCAGAGGAAATTCATCCGAATTTCCAGAGGAAATTCATCCGATTTCCAGAGGAAATTCATCCGATTTCCAGAGGAAATTCATCCGAATTTCCAGAGGAAATTCATCCGAATTTCCAGAGGAAATTCATCCGATTTCCAGAGGAAATTCATCCGATTTCCAGAGGAAATTCATCCGATTTCCAGAGGAAATTCATCCGAATTTCCAGAGGAAATTCATCCGAATTTCCAGAGGAAATTCATCCAATTTCCAGAGGAAATTCATCCGATTTCCAGAGGAAATTCATCCGATTTCCAGAGGAAATTCATCCGATTTCCAGAGGAAATTCATCCGAATTTCCAGAGGAAATTCATCCGAATTTCCAGAGGAAATTCATCCGAATTTCCAGAGGAAATTCATCCGATTTCCAGAGGAAATTCATCCGAATTTCCAGAGGAAATTCATCCGATTTCCAGAGGAAATTCATCCGAATTTCCAGAGGAAATTCATTCTGATTTCCAGAGGAAATTCATCCGAACTTCCAGAGGAAATTCATCCGAATTTCCAGAGGAAATTCATCCGAATTTCCAGAGGAAATTCATCCGAATTTCCAGAGGAAATTCATCCGAATTTCCAGAGGAAATTCATCCGAATTTCCAGAGGAAATTCATCCGAATTGCCAGAGGAAATTCATCCGAATTTCCAGAGGAAATTCATCCGAATTTCCAGAGGAAATTCATCCGAATTTCCAGAGGAAATTCATCCGAATTTCCAGAGGAAATTCATCCGAATTTCCAGAGGAAATTCATCCGAATTTCCAGAGGAAATTCATCCGAATTTCCAGAGGAAATTCATCCGAATTTCCAGAGGAAATTCATCCGAATTTCCAGAGGAAATTCATCCGAATTTCCAGAGGAAATTCATCCGAATTTCCAGAGGAAATTCATCCGAATTTCCAGAGGAAATTCATTCCAGATGGAATTCATCCGAATTTCCAGAGGAAATTCATCCGAATTTCCAGAGGAAATTCATCCGGATTTCCAGAGGAAATTCATCCGAATTTCCAGAGGAAATTCATCCGAATTTCCAGAGGAAATTCATCCGAATTTCCAGAGGAAATTCATCCGAATTTCCAGAGGAAATTCATCCGAATTTCCAGAGGAAATTCATCCGAATTTCCAGAGTAAATTCATCCTAATTTCCAGAGGAAATTCATCCGAATTTCCAGAGGAAATTCATCCGAATTTCCAGAGGAAATTCATCCGAATTTCCAGAGGAAATTCTTCCGGATTTCCAGAGGAAATTCTTCCGATTTCCAGAGGAAATTCATCCGATTTCCAGAGGAAATTCATCCGATTTCCAGAGGAAATTCATCCGATTTCCAGAGGAAATTCATCCGAATTTCCAGAGGAAATTCATCCGATTTCCAGAGGAAATTCATCCGAATTTCCAGATGAAATTTGTCCGAATTTCCAGAAGAAATTCATCCTGCTGTCCAGAGGAAATTCATCCGAATTTCCAGAGGACATTCATCCGAATTTCCAGAGGAAATTCATCCGAATTTCCAGAGGAAATTCATCCGATTTCCAGAGGAAATTCATCCGAATTTCCAGAGGAAATTCATCCGAATTTCCAGAGGAAATTCATCCGATTTCCAGAGGAAATTCATCCGAATTCCAGAGGAAATTCATCCGATTTCCAGAGGAAATTCATCCGATTTCCAGAGGAAATTCATCCGATTTCCAGAGGAAATTCATCCGAATTTCCAGAGGAAATTCATCCGATTTCCAGAGGAAATTCATCCGAATTTCCAGAGGAAATTCATCCGACTTCCAGAGGAAATTCATCCGAATTTCCAGAGGAAATTCATCCGATTTCCAGAGGAAATTCATCCGATTTCCAGAGGAAATTCATCCGATTTCCAGAGGAAATTCATCCGATTTCCAGAGGAAATTCATCCGATTTCCAGAGGAAATTCATCCGATTTCCAGAGGAAATTCATCCGAATTTCCAGAGGAAATTCATCCGAATTTCCAGAGGAAATTCATCCGAATTTCCAGAGGAAATTCATCCGAATTTCCAGAGGAAATTCATCTGAATTTCCAGAGGAAATTCATCCGAATTTCCAGAGGAAATTCATCCGAATTTCCAGAGGAAATTCATCCGAATTTCCAGAGGAAATTCATCCGAATTTCCAGAGGAAATTCATCCGAATTTCCAGAGGAAATTCATCCGAATTTCCAGAGGAAATTCATTCGAATTTCCAGAGGAAATTCATCTGAATTTCCAGAGGAAATTCATCCGAATTTCCAGAGGAAATTCATTCGAATTTCCAGAGGAAATTCATTCGAATTTCCAGAGGAAATTCATCCGAATTTCCAGAGGAAATTCATTCGAATTTCCAGAGGAAATTCATTCGAATTTCCAGAGGAAATTCATCCGAATTTCCAGAGGAAATTCATTCGAATTTCCAGAGGAAATTCATTCGAATTTCCAGAGGAAATTCATTCGAATTTCCAGAGGAAATTCATTCGAATTTCCAGAGGAAATTCATTCGAATTTCCAGAGGAAATTCATTCGAATTTCCAGAGGAAATTCATTCGAATTTCCAGAGGAAATTCATTCGAATTTCCAGAGGAAATTCATTCGAATTTCCAGAGGAAATTCATTCGATTTCCAGAGGAAATTCATTCGAATTTCCAGAGGAAATTCATTCGAATTTCCAGAGGAAATTCATTCGAATTTCCAGAGGAAATTCATTCGAATTTCCAGAGGAAATTCATTCGAATTTCCAGAGGAAATTCATTCGAATTTCCAGAGGAAATTCATTCGAATTTCCAGAGGAAATTCATTCGAATTTCCAGAGGAAATTCATTCGAATTTCCAGAGGAAATTCATTCGAAGTTCCAGAGGAAATTCATTCGAATTTCCAGAGGAAATTCATTCGAATTTCCAGAGGAAATTCATTCGAATTTCCAGAAGAAATTCATTTGAATTTCCAGAGGAACTTCATTTGAGTTTCCAGAGGAAATTCATTCGAATTTCCAGAGGAAATTCATTCGAATTTCCAGAAGAAAATTCATCTGAATTTCCAGAGGAAATTCATTCGAATTTCCAGAGGAAATTCATTCGAATTTCCAGAGGAAATTCATTCGAATTTCCAGAGGAAATTCATTCGAATTTCCAGAGGAAATTCATTCGAATTTCCAGAGGAAATTCATTCGAATTTCCAGAGGAAATTCATTCGAATTTCCAGAGGAAATTCATTCGAATTTCCAGAGGAAATTCATTCGAATTTCCAGAGGAAATTCATCGAATTTCCAGAGGAAATTCATTCGAATTTCCAGAGGAAATTCATTCGAATTTCCAGAGGAAATTCATTCGAATTTCCAGAGGAAATTCATTCGAATTTCCAGAGGAAATTCATTCGAATTTCCAGAGGAAATTCATTCGAATTTCCAGAGGAAATTCATTCAAATTTCCAGAGGAAATTCATTCAAATTTCCAGAGGAAATTCATTCAAATTTCCAGAGGAAATTCATTCGAATTTCCAGAGGAAATTCATTCGAATTTCCAGTGGAAATTTATTTCGAATTTCCAGAGGAAATTTATTCGAATAACCAGAAGAAATTCATTCGAATAATCAGAGGAAATTCATTCGAATTTCCAGAGGAAATTCATTTCAATTTCCAGAGGAAATTCATTCTAATTTCCAGAGGAAATTCATTCTAATTTCCAAAGAAAATTCATTCGAATTTCCAGAGGAAATTTATTTCAAATAACCAGAGGAAATTCATTCGAATAACAAGAGGAAATTAATTTTGAATTTTCAGAGGAAATTCATTCGAATAACCAGGGGAAATTGATTTGAATTTCCAGAGGAAATTCATTCGAGTTTTCAGAGGAAATTCATTTAAATAACCAGAGGAAATTCATTCGAATTTCCAGAAGAATTTCATTCGAATTTCCAGGCGAGAATCATTCGAATTTCCAGAAGCATTTCATTCAAATTTCGACAGATGGAAACAGTGAAAAATTTTATAGGAGGCCCGAACACCCTTAGTTTTACACCGATCTATTTAGCTCGACGAATTGAGATGGTTAAAGAACCGACGACGTTTTATAATTCAAATGAAGGTGAACTCAAATGAAGGAAAAAATGTAAAAAGACCTCCTGGAATAGTTAAGATCTGTCGTATAGAAATTAGATCCTTTGCTGCCTTGTAAACTCCTTGAAAGAATGGTCCATAAGTAGCAAAAATGATCATCAGCACGATTTTGTACACTTTTTATATAACTTTAAATAACTTTTTTTCTCTTTTAGTACAAGTAACATGCGGTGAAGGGGCGCTTGGAACCATTGCTCAGCAGATACACACAGTTTGGATTGTTAAAAACCCTAGATGTTCGACATCATATATGAATAATATTCTAAATCAAAAGCAAAATCCTAATTACGCAATTAAATAGCTTCAGAATTTCCCCAGCTCACATTCGGAAATTTACATTTACATAGTCCACAGCAGCGTTTCAAAAATGTCATTCCTCGTTCGTGCCGTTTTACATCCGCACCAAAAGTTAAATCATGCACGAAAGCAGTAACCAACTTGGCAATTACTGCCCCAATGTTTTTACTCGTAGTGAAAGAAAATGCGGTGCGGCAATTTACCCAAGCTGGCAATAGTTTGCAACAAATTGAATATTCGTCGTAAAACTAGAATTTAAACTTTTCGGTGTCGCCTCCTGTGTCGACGAGCACAGGAAACACCCCGGCGGCCCCGTGTCCAGTCGCATTCAGTTATACAATCTGCTCAAGGAGTAAAAAAAAAATACTCTCAGACGAGTGTTTTCACACATGTTAACAAATTCACAACCGTTTCCGAAGGAATTCGAGAAGTGCATCACAGCATGGATTCAGCGCCGGGGATGATACTTCACTCGAAGCTAGTTCCCCCGGACTAGTGTGCCGACCCGGGTGTGGTACATGGAAATGAGTTCTTCTTGTCCAACCACCCGTTCCACAGCAACATGGTGGTCCCTCGGTAGGGGATAAAACTTCATAAATAAACATACGAGCGAAGCGGTGATTTCTAAGCAAATTTGCTAATATAAATCTTTTCATCGTCCAACGAACAACGACTACGGATGTAGACGTCCAAGCTACCTTTGCAGAACGACTCCCCAGCCAACGGTGACGACCAGCAGTGATGGAATTGAGCAACGAATAGGAACGGGTAAGCAGGGCTCACATGTGGCCAATGGTCATCTAATATGACAGCCAACCGACATCCAGTTGGTTTGAATGAAATTTCCCATTTCGGTTTATGGCACTTTTCGTCGTCGTCGTCGTCGTTACCGGTGGCGAGTGCTCGGAGCCGGATTCCGGCCATGATGTCAGATCAGAAGAAAAATTCGCAAGGTAGATAGAAGTACGGAATTTGTGGATACCTTCGAAGCTTGCATTATTCCTTTTAAGTTAAAAAATATAGCCATAAGTGTGAAACGCCTAACGCATTTGATTTTAAAAGTAAGTAAATTTAATTTACCAAGATGTAGAGATTTATTGACTGGCATCACTGGCCGTAGCTTTAGCCACCTGGGGGTGTGTTAGAACGAAAATGGGTTATGTGTGTGACCCCCCCGAAATAGATGATAAAATTTGCATATCTTTTTCATCATGTGTTGCGGGACTTTTTTCCGCTTTGTTTTCTTTACTCGTTAGCAGCGGAGTATTTTTTTTTCGTCCTGTATTCAAAGGATTAGTTTGTTTTCTCGCGCCAATTGGCCCAAAACGGGGCACCAACCAGAATTTAATTGTGTTCGGGACTTTCCTTGATTCCGGTGAACCGTTCATTAGCATACATTGGTTTAGTACGTAAGGAAACTAATTAAGTAATTTGAATGGAAATTGAACAGCAGGTACCTGGTACAAAGATTGGATAGTTCTGAGGGCAAGTAATTGGAATATTACCAAACACAGAATGCGTAATCGGTATTGAAGGTGAGGTAATTTCGGAAAGTAGAACAGCATTAACAAAAGGTTGCACAGCGTGCCATAAAAACTCGACAAATGTATTTCCGCACTGCTTCCAATAGCTACTGCGCCTTAAACGGCGTCTTACAATCGATGGTGAACAAAAAACCCAACAAACATTGAGAGCTGGTAGTTGTTAAGCTTGAATTGTTTGTTGGGCACCCTTCTATGACAGATTGATGGCCTTAATGTTGGTGTCGAAAAACGCAAATGTTACAATCAAGTCATGGGAATATGTAAAATAGTCTTTATGACAGGTGCTTTTGCAATAATTATTTTTCCATGACTGGAAAATCGAAAAATGTGGGACATTTAGAATTTCTTCTTGGGTCTCGTTTATCCTGGTGTGAAGTCCCTAGAATTGAATCACAGATGTATGCCCCGCCAACACAAACTCGCATATGCTAGCGAATAAGTGTACAAGGTGGAGGCTATATAGGCGCATTCCTCCATTTGACTACATGCAAAATGTACGTATTTGGCATCCACTTTGTACACCTTTTCGATATGATATACGATCTCGTGTTTTCTGGGTGAGTTCTATCTTTAAAAAATCAGAAGGGTTGTGTACAAGACACGACCGCAAGTTGCATAACGTTATGCCTGCATTGCGATTTATCTTCTTGCTGTCACAAAGCGATTGTATTTTGGACTTCGATGATGGTTTTGAAAGAATGGTCTTGGAAAAAAACGATATATTTTCAATAATGGATCTTCTCAATCACAAACAGCAAATGAAAATCTTGAGAAAAAATTCACTTGACTGCTACAAATATCATCCATGCGAATTAATTTCAGCAGCGTCTCCCTCTGACGTGCGCTTGTGATTCTACTACTGACGGGAGCTTTCTGCCGTCGCCAAGTGAATACATTTGATATGCACTATGAAGAAAATTTCTCTTAACTCAATCTTGTCTTCTATAAAATTGTGGTTCTAAAAACAACTGAATTATTTTCAATAATGCACCTTTCAAATCACAAGCAGCAACAAAACCAAAATGAGAACCAATAGAGGATGCAATATAGATCATGGACGTTTCATTGGAATATCAGATCACTTAGACCCTGGAAGCCTCCTTTCAAGAGGCTCGGAAGCCTCCTTTCAAGAGGCTCGGAAGCCTCCTTTCAAGAGGCTCGGAAGCCTCCTTTCAAGAGGCCCAGCTCCTTCAAGAGGCCTGGAAGCCTCCTTCAAGAGGCCTGGAAGCCTCCCTTCAAGAGGCCTCAGCCTCCTTCAAGAGGGCCTCGGAAGCCTCCTTCAAGAGGCCCGGAAGCCTCCTTCAAGAGGCCCGGAAGCCTCCTTCAAGAGGCCTGGAAGCCTCCTTCAAGAGGCTCTGGAAGCCTCCCTTCAAGAGGCCCGGAAGCCTCCTTCAAGAGGCTCAGCCTCCTTCAAGAGGCCCGGAAGCCTCCTTCAAGAGGCCTGGAAGCCTCCTTCAAGAGGCTCGGAAGCCTCCTTCAAGAGGCCCGGAAGCCTCCTTCAAGAGGCCCAAGCCTCCTTCAAGAGGCCCAGCCTCCTTTCAAGAGGCTGGAAGCCTCCTTCAAGAGGCCCGGAAGCCTCCTTCAAGAGGCCTCAAGCCCTTCAAGAGGCCTGGAAGCCTCCTTCAAGAGGCCCGGAAGCCTCCTTTCAAGAGGCCTGGAAGCCCTTCAAGAGGCCCAGCTCCTTCAAGAGGCCCAGCCTCCTTTCAAGAGGCTCGGAAGCCTCCTTCAAGAGGCCCGGAAGCCCTTCAAGAGGCCCAGCCTCCTTCAAGAGGCCCAGCCTCCTTTCAAGAGGCCCAGAAGCCTCCTTCAAGAGGGCCCAGAAGCCTCCTTCAAGAGGCCCGGAAGCCTCCTTCAAGAGGCTCAGGAAGCCTCCTTCAAGAGGCCCGGAAGCCTCCTTCAAGAGGCCCAAGCCTCCTTCAAGAGGCCCGGAAGCCTCCTCAAGAGGCCCCAGCCTCCCTTCAAGAGGCCCAGCCTCCTTTCAAGAGGCCCGGAAGCCTCCTTCAAGAGGCCCGGAAGCCTCCTTCAAGAGGCCCAGCCTCCTCAAGAGGCCTGGAAGCCTCCTTCAAGAGGCCCAGGCCTCCTTCAAGAGGCCCCTTCAAGAGGCCCGGAAGCCTCCTTCAAGAGGCTCAGCCTCCTTCAAGAGGCCAAGCCTCCTTCAAGAGGCTCCAAGCCTCCTTCAAGAGGCCCCAGCCTCCCCTTCAAGAGGCCTGGAAGCCTCCTTCAAGAGGGCTGGAAGCCTCCTTCAAGAGGCCTCAAGCCTCCTTTCAAGAGGCCCGGAAGCCTCCTTCAAGAGGCCTCAGCCTCCTTCAAGAGGCCTCAGGCCCTCCCTTTCAAGAGGCCCGGAAGCCTCCTTCAAGAGGCTCAGCCTCCTTTCAAGAGGCCCGGAAGCCTCCTTCAAGAGGCCTCAAGCCTCCTTCAAGAGGCTCGGAAGCCTCCTTCAAGAGGCCTGGAAGCCTCCTTTCAAGAGGCCTGGAAGCCTCCTTCAAGAGGCCCGGAAGCCTCCTTCAAGAGGCCCAGCCTCCTTCAAGAGGCCTGGAAGCCTCCTTCAAGAGGCCCCAGCCTCCTTCAAGAGGCCTGGAAGCCTCCCTTCAAGAGGCCCGGAAGCCTCCTTCAAGAGGCCCGGAAGCCTCCTTCAAGAGGCTCAGCCTCCTTCAAGAGGCCCGGAAGCCTCCTTTCAAGAGGCTCAGAGCCTCCTTCAAGAGGCCCGGAAGCCTCCTTCAAGAGGCTCGGAAGCCTCCTTCAAGAGGCCTGGAAGCCTCCTTCAAGAGGCTCAGCCTCCCTTCAAGAGGCCCGGAAGCCTCCTTCAAGAGGCCTGGAAGCCTCCTTTCAAGAGGCCTGGAAGCCTCCCTTCAAGAGGCCTGGAAGCCTCCTTTCAAGAGGCCCGGAAGCCTCCTTTCAAGAGGCTCCAGCCTCCTTTCAAGAGGCCTGGAAGCCTCCTTCAAGAGGCCTGGAAGCCTCCTTTCAAGAGGCTCCAGCCTCCCTTTCAAGAGGCCCTGGAAGCCTCCTTTCAAGAGGCTCAGGCCTCCTTTCAAGAGGCTCTGGAAGCCTCCTTTCAAGAGGCCTGGAAGCCTCCTTTCAAGAGGCCCGGAAGCCTCCTTCAAGAGAGCTCAGAGCCTCCCTTTCAAGAGGCTCCAAGCCTCCTTTCAAGAGGCCTGGAAGCCTCCTTTCAAGAGGCCCGGAAGCCTCCTTCAAGAGGCCCGGAAGCCTCCTTCAAGAGGCCCGGAAGCCTCCTTTCAAGAGGCCCAGAGCCTCCTTCAAGAGGCTCGGAAGCCTCCTTTCAAGAGGCTCAGGAAGCCTCCTTCAAGAGGCCCGGAAGCCTCCTTCAAGAGGCTCCAGCCTCCTTCAAGAGGCCTGGAAGCCTCCTTCAAGAGGCCTGGAAGCCTCCTTCAAGAGGCTCAGAAGCCTCCTTTCAAGAGGCCCGGAAGCCTCCTTTCAAGAGGCTCAGGCCTCCTTCAAGAGGCCTGGAAGCCTCCTTCAAGAGGCCCGGAAGCCTCCTTCAAGAGGCTCGGAAGCCTCCTTCAAGAGGCCCGGAAGCCTCCTTTCAAGAGGCCCGGAAGCCTCCTTTCAAGAGGCCTCCCCTTCAAGAGGCTCCAGGCCTCCTTTCAAGAGGCCTCAGAAGCCTCCTTTCAAGAGGCCCGGAAGCCTCCTTCAAGAGGCTCTGGAAGCCTCCTTTCAAGAGGGCCCAGAAGCCTCCTTCAAGAGGCCTGGAAGCCTCCTTTCAAGAGGCTCGGAAGCCTCCTTTCAAGAGGCCCAGCCTCCTTCAAGAGGCTCAAGGCCTCCTTCAAGAGGCTCAGGCCTCCTTTCAAGAGGCTCCAGAGCCTCCCTTTCAAGAGGCCCGGCCTCCTTTCAAGAGGCCTCGGAAGCCTCCTTTCAAGAGGCCTGGAAGCCTCCTTTCAAGAGGCTCAGAAGCCTCCTTCAAGAGGCCTGGAAGCCTCCTTTCAAGAGGCCTGGAAGCCTCCTTCAAGAGGCCTCAGGCCTCCTTTCAAGAGGCCCGGAAGCCTCCTTTCAAGAGGCCCGGAAGCCTCCTTTCAAGAGGCTCAGAAGCCTCCTTTCAAGAGGCCTGGAAGCCTCCTTCAAGAGGCCCAGCCTCCCCTTTCAAGAGGCTCAGAAGCCTCCTTCAAGAGGCCTGGAAGCCTCCTTTCAAGAGGCCTGGAAGCCTCCTTTCAAGAGGCCCGGAAGCCTCCTTTCAAGAGGCCTGGAAGCCTCCTTTCAAGAGGCTCGGAAGCCTCCTTCAAGAGGCCTCAAGCCTCCTTTCAAGAGGCTCAGCCTCCTTTCAAGAGGCTCGGAAGCCTCCCTTCAAGAGGCCCAGCCCTCCTTCAAGAGGCCTCGGAAGCCTCCTTCAAGAGGCTCAGGAAGCCTCCTTTCAAGAGGCCCGGAAGCCTCCTTCAAGAGGCTCAGGAAGCCTCCTTCAAGAGGCTCAGAGCCTCCTTTCAAGAGCTCAGGAAGCCTCCTTTCAAGAGGCCCGGAAGCCTCCTTTCAAGAGGCTCAGAAGCCTCCTTTCAAGAGGCTCAGGCCTCCTTTCAAGAGGCTCGGAAGCCTCCTTCAAGAGGCTCGGAAGCCTCCTTCAAGAGGCCCGGAAGCCCTTTCAAGAGGCTCAAGCCTCCTTTCAAGAGGCTCAGAAGCCTCCTTTCAAGAGGCTCGGAAGCCTCCTTCAAGAGGCCTGGAAGCCTCCTTTCAAGAGGCTCAGCCTCCTTTCAAGAGGCCCGGAAGCCTCCTTTCAAGAGGCCCAGCCTCCTTCAAGAGGCTCAGGCCTCCCTTCAAGAGGCTCAGAGCCTCCTTCAAGAGGCTCAGAAGCCTCCTTTCAAGAGGCTCGGAAGCCTCCTTTCAAGAGGCCCGGAAGCCTCCTTCAAGAGGCTCAAGCCTCCTTTCAAGAGGCCCGGAAGCCTCCCTTTCAAAAGGCCCGGAAGCCTCCTTCAAGAGGCTCGGAAGCCTGCTTTCAAGTGGTCTGGAAACCTCCTTTCAAGAGGCCCAGCCTCCTTTCAAGAGGCCCGGAAGCCTCTTTCAAGACACCCGGAAGCCTCCTTTCAAGAGGCTCAAGCCTCCTTCAAGAGCCTCCTCCTTCAAGAGGCCCGGAAGCCTCCTTTCAAGAGGGCCCAGGAAGCCTCCTTCAAGAGGCCCAGAGCCTCCTTTCAAGAGGCTCAGGAAGCCTCCTTCAAGAGGCTCAGAGCCTCCTTCAAGAGGCCCGGAAGCCTCCTTTCAAGAGGCCCGGAAGCCTCCTTCAAGAGGCCTGGAAGCCTCCCTTTCAAGAGGCTCAGAAGCCTCCTTCAAGAGGCTCAGAAGCCTCCCTTTCAAGAGGCCCGGAAGCCTCTTCAAGAGGCTCAAGCCTCCCTTCAAGAGGCCTGGAAGCCTCCTTTCAAGAGGCCCGGAAGCCTCCTTCAAGAGGCTCAGCCTCCTTTCAAGAGGCCTGGAAGCCTCCTTTCAAGAGGCTCGGAAGCCCTTCAAGAGGCCCGGAAGCCTCCTTCAAGAGGCCCAAGCCTCCTTCAAGAGGCCCGGAAGCCTCCTTCAAGAGGCCTGGAAGCCTCCTTCAAGAGGCCTCGGAAGCCTCCTTCAAGAGGCCTGGAAGCCTCCTTCAAGAGGCTCAGCCTCCTTCAAGAGGCCCGGAAGCCTCCTTCAAGAGGCCCAGGCCTCCTTTCAAGAGGCCCAGAAGCCTCCTTTCAAGAGGCTCAGCCTCCTTTCAAGAGGCCCAGCCTCCCTTCAAGAGGCCTGGAAGCCCTCCTCAAGAGGCCTGAAGCCTCCTTCAAGAGGCCCAGAAGCCTCCTTCAAGAGGCTCAGAAGCCTCCTTTCAAGAGGCCTCGGAAGCCTCCTTTCAAGAGGCCCAGAAGCCTCCTTTCAAGAGGCCCAGCCTCCTTCAAGAGGCTCAGAAGCCTCCTTTCAAGAGGCCCGGAAGCCTCCTTCAAGAGGCCTGGAAGCCTCCTTTCAAGAGGCCTGGAAGCCTCCTTTCAAGAGGCCTGGAAGCCTCCTTCAAGAGGCTCAGAAGCCTCCTTCAAGAGGCTCAGAAGCCTCCTTTCAAGAGGCTCCGGAAGCCTCCTTTCAAGAGGCCCCGGAAGCCTCCTTTCAAGAGGCCTGGAAGCCTCCTTTCAAGAGGCTCAGCCTCCTTCAAGAGGCTCAGAAGCCTCCTTCAAGAGGCTCCGGAGCCTCCTTTCAAGAGGCCCGGAAGCCTCCTTCAAGAGGCCCGGAAGCCTCCTTCAAGAGGCCTGGAAGCCTCCCTTCAAGAGGCCTGGAAGCCTCCTTCAAGAGGCCCGGAAGCCCTTCAAGAGGCTCGGAAGCCTCCTTTCAAGAGGCCCGGAAGCCTCCTTCAAGAGGCCCGGAAGCCCCTTCAAGAGGCCCGGAAGCCTCCTTCAAGAGGCCTGGAAGCCCTCCTTCAAGAGGCCCGGAAGCCTCCTTTCAAGAGGCCTCAGGCCTCCTTCAAGAGGCCTGGAAGCCTCCTTCAAGAGGCTCGGAAGCCTCCTTTCAAGAGGCCTGAAGCCTCCTTCAAGAGGCCTGGAAGCCTCCTTTCAAGAGGCTCGGAAGCCTCCTTTCAAGAGGCCCGGAAGCCTCCCTTCAAGAGGCCTCAGCCTCCTTCAAGAGGCTCAGCCTCCTTCAAGAGGCTCAGCCAGCCTCCTTTCAAGAGGCTCGGAAGCCTCCTTTCAAGAGGCTCGGAAGCCTCCTTTCAAGAGGCTCGGAAGCCTCCTTTCAAGAGGCTCGGAAGCCTCCTTTCAAGAGGCCCGGGAGGCCCCCTTCAAGAGGCCCGGGAGCCCCCCTTCAAGAGGCCCGGGAGCCCCCTTTCAAGAGGCGCGGGAGCCTCCCTTCAAGAGGCTCGGGAGCCTCCTTTCAAGAGGCCTTGGAAGCCTCCTTCAAGAGGCCTCGGAAGCCTCCTTCAAGAGGCCTGGAAGCCTCCTTTCAAGAGGCCTGGAAGCCTCCTTCAAGAGGCCTCGGAAGCCTCCTTCAAGAGGCCCGGAAGCCTCCTTCAAGAGGCCTGGAAGCCTCCTTTCAAGAGGCTCCAGCCTCCTTTCAAGAGGCCTGGAAGCCTCCTTTCAAGAGGCCTGGAAGCCTCCTTTCAAGAGGCTCGGAAGCCTCCCTTCAAGAGGCTCAGGAAGCCTCCTTCAAGAGGCTCGGAAGCCTCCTTCAAGAGGCCTGGAAGCCTCCTTTCAAGAGGCTCAGCCTCCTTCAAGAGGCCTGGAAGCCTCCCTTCAAGAGGCCTGGAAGCCTCCTTCAAGAGACCTGGAAGCCTCCTTCAAGAGGCTCGGAAGCCTCCTTTCAAGAGGCCTGAAGCCTCCTTTCAAGAGGCCTGAAGCCCTCCTTTCAAGAGGCTCTGAAGCCTCCTTCAAGAGGCCTGGAAGCCTCCTTTTATAGCCCCTGAAACCTCCTTTCAAGAGGCCTGAAGCCTCCTTTCAAGAGGCCTGGAAGCCTCCTTCAAGAGGCTCGGAAGCCTCCTTCAAGAGGCTCGGAAGCCTCCATTCAAAAGGCCCAAAAGCCTCCTTTCAAGAGGCTCGGAAGCCTCTCTTTAAGAGGCCTGGAAACCTCCATCCAAGCCTCCGGAAGCCTTCGGAAGCCTCCTTTCAAGAGGCTCGGAAGCCTCCTTTCAAGAGGCTCGGAAGCCTCCTTTCAAGAGGCTCGGAAGCCTCCTTTCAAGAGGCCTGGAAGCCTCCTTTGAAGAGGCTTGGAAGCTTCCTTTGAAGAGCCCTGGAAGCGTGCCCTAATATTAACGTGCCCTGATGGTGAGAATTGCAATGTATAGAAATAAAATGATTTTTGTAACGTTTGTTTTTCTGTGGTTGTCCTTTTCAATGTTTTTTCACGGGCTTTAGACTTGGCAATGATGTTTAGAGATTCACTTTGAGGCCTTCTTTCTGCAAGCAGTTAACCTCAATTATCAATAATTATGTATAACAGTTATCATTAAAATTTCAAAACATACATTTTCAAGCACTTAAAAATCCCATACGCATCCCATCCATAACAAGCCAACTGGTTCACCAATTCACATAGGCATCGTGGAATCATTTCATTTTCATTGGTTTGTTTAAGCTGTAAAAAATTCAGAATAACGCATGAACAAAAAATGGATGTAACTATGGGAACCAAATCCTTGCGTATTTTAACCTGTTCCATTCCCAAAACTTTTGCCACCGGAATTGAAAGCACGTGGGGTAGTTCTCACGATTCTACACGGGCTTGGGATACATCAGGCAGCAGTTACATCAGCAGGCAGCTTGCGTTAGTTTTCATTTTTGAAAGCTTTCACTCCACTATAAAATAATCACACATGATCTACGTGCCTAGTTCGATTCTAATACCGAACTGCAGATGGATGAATCCCGCTACGGAATTGAAAGATTTTAGAATTTCAAAATGTTAAAAAAAGTATTGCAATAACGTACGAAATGTAAAACACTCGGAGGAATTTTGTTTGAAGGCACGCAAAGCTTGTTTGGGTAGTTGATATTAGAATGTTACCAATTGTAATGAAGATATTTATTTGATCTATCTCTCCATTATTTACCTAGTAAAGTAAATAATTCAGAGAGAGATCCAAATTCTATAGAAAGACAAAAGGCGTTGGTTAGCAGCAGAAAACGTTCTATTGAAGACTAGTTCCAGAATTAAAATCTTCTCCAAGGCTACGAAGTCAACCACCAAAATTCTAAGAAAATCATTACCTCGCTATAAATGAATTGGTACAGGTTTTTCATCAGAATCCGAATCACTCAACCATCCATGAACGAACAGCTTTCCCTCGCTTAACCCAGCGGTGTGGTGGTCGTCCACGGCGGACTATGAACCAGAGCCACCATATATCATGGATGCCGCGCTACGTGACAGGAACAGACTCATAAAAGTCCTGCCAAATACTTTGGCTGCTGCACTCGCTGTTTCGGCACCGGGGTTTTACGCTGATGCTTTAGTGGATTTTATTGCCGCCTCTCTCCGCACCTGGAGATTTATTTATTACTTGTATACCACTTCTCATGCCTCTGCTGGAGGGGGACGCTTTCAAGCACGCAGTTCCATCCGAATCATCGACATCGCTGTCGGAATTTGATCCTTTTTATTCAGAATCGCTCGTGTAGAGTCATCAATCGATTCTAGTCAGAGCGAACTTTTCACTGACAATCTGGGACGGAATGATTTATGATCCGGGGCAAACTCTTGTCCATCCATTTAGATTCGTATCAAAAAGTAATTTGCCGAGCTCAGGCAGAAGTAACTTCGGAAAAGCAATTCTCTCGCTTGCCTCAATTATCCTGTCCGGTTCGGGGGGGTTTTCAATCAATCAAATTAACGGCCACTAGCCGGTCTTCTTCGGAAAAAAGCTCTCAATTTGTATTACTGTGAAATTGCATCATTTGGACGAAAAAGAGTAAAATCCAATACAGTTGCGGTTTTCCGGTCAATTGAACACTGATTTGTGCGGACCGCAAAATGGATGGAAAGTAATCCTTTCGGACTTACAAAATTGATGACATTCATGTATTTGGTTGGGCCTTTCCAAGACGAATGTACAACTTCATCATCACCAATGCCTCCAGGGTGGGGCCCCAGATCCTATAACGATGAAACCGACGATTAGGATTGTGCCTTGCAACTGGATTTTCCACGTGGTACCGCAAAGCATTTATCGTCGCTATTTAAATCATAATTTATGCAGGCAGACACGAATTGCGAAGCTATTAAATATGATTGCTAATGGCGTGCCTACATCTGTGGGTCTGTCATACGATTTGGGTAGGATTTGTGCCACGCGAATTGGGATGGATTGCGAGATTAGGCACGTTTATTTGACCGAAAAGACCGGCTTTTGAAGCTTGGGGGAGAAATTTGTCAAAAGATAAAAATAATATTGTTATTGCTTTATTGATAACACTTCATGAAAATTGAGCAAATTGCTTTATGAACCCTCAGGTAAGAAACTCCGGCTTGGCGTAATGAAAACGACGTTAAACTGCTTTCGTGAATTTGATCCACGAAAGAGCTTAATGATTAGGCCAAACAATAAGACGCTTGAAAAAATCAGTGAAAATGAAAATTGTAATGCTGACAGCAAATCTTGTATAATGGTAAAGAAAACCCCTAAATAATCCAACTAGCGGTAATTGTGTTTTACTCGTAAAATATTACAAATAGTGTTTTGAGCCCATGGCCCATTTTCAATAGCAAACAATAAGGTAAGTTTCCCCGTCGAATGCAATCTGTTGCGTGCAAATCGGTTAAAGTGAAGTAAGGCTTTTTGCGCACATACACACAGACCTCAATATAGATTTTTTTTCGGTTGGAAAGTAAAAGTTGGACGAAAATACAGGACAGGAGATATCATTCGTGGTTGTCTTCCTCGGTGGGGTGCACTCATCGACAAACTTTGGTCGGGTGGTCAACTATAGCTGTACGGATATCCAAGAATCCAAGGGTTGAACTGCACTGTTTTCCGGAGATAAATCGCTGCAGTCAGATAGGAAACCCAAACTTGGCGCATACATTATTCACATCACAGTTAACAAAATAAAACAAATCGCAGAACGCGTGCCTCTAAGAGCAACAGTTTTCGTATTCCTGCTACACAGGAATTGGTTGGTGTCAAAATTATGTTGGCGAAGTCGGGGAGGAAACCTCCTAGCTTGTTGAGATTATGGTTGAGGAGCAGAGGCATTACGACCCGGGTTAAGGTTCCTTGGTAGACTTATCACTAGGGGGTGGACTTACAACCCTTTTTATCTTTGAGACACCAGTAAATCACATGTTGTACTGAGTATTGTACCTCGCTGATTCCACAAACGGTCCGGAAGAGCCCACCGCCGAAATGTGGAAGTGGAAATCGGGTGTGGTCGGTGCGAAGACTTACTGATCTTTGAGACCGGGCATGACGTACCAGAGTGCCGTGGATCCTTGACCTCCCGTAACTGCGTGGTCCTGGAAGCTGCCGTCCGTAAGAACGTCCGCAGTGACGGTCCCTATCACCCCACAGTGATTCCCCAAGTAACACATGCAACATCATTAAATTAGAAAAATATTAAAAATGGTTTTAAATTAGTTTTATCTCAATTTGATGGTAACTACGAGTTACAAATTAGTAATAAAGATGTTCCCAATGTTTCACTTTTCAACCTTATACTCACTGTTTTCAAAATACCTCATAAAACACTTGGTTTCAGTCATACACAATTCCTACCGATTAAAAACTCAAATAAAACCATAACAAAGTGTTTTGTTATTACTCAGTAATGTTGAAACCAATTTGCAACAGACGAATAAAACAAAACGTCAGAATGGTTGAAGGTTTAAATTAATGTTTTATGTACTTTTTTATGCACATTGCACACTATTGATTTTAATTTAAACGCCACGATCCGAAGTACTACTGCTTCATCCAATTATTTACATGAGCAGTTCCGAAATTCTACAGCACATCACTATACGAAATAAGCAAATCCAGTTTTCCAGATGATATACGTCTTGATTATAGTGCTAGTTAAATGAAATTCGAAATGCATTGTCCGTGTTCTCTGATTATCACCTTATTGTTATTTAGCAACACTCATTGTGCACAAGTACATTACATATATTCGCTTACCTTTTTTAAATTGTTTATTCGAAAACAATTATTAAAGTTGTACTGGATCAACAGTTTCCACCGTCAATAAACAGAAATTATATTACAGCGCAAAATTTTCAAACTTCGATTTGATATTGTTACCGAAAAACTTATTTAATACCATGCAATCACAGCGAGCTATAATTCGCTTTTCTAAATCTGATACTTATAGTCTACATAACACAAGAATTTAAAAACAGCAGACATGGATAGGGCTGCCATATTTCAATCAATCAAGAAATGTAAATAAATGAGAAAATACAGAAGTTTGTAACTGTAGTCACCCAATTCCTCATATCCCCAGTGTTCATCGGCTTTATCGGGCGGTAAAAAATCAGTCATTAAAATCAAGGTCATAAAATCTTTTTCTAGTATGAGAGTTTTAATTTATTTAAGTTTGAAATGAACATGAATATGAACATTTTTCCAAATATAACCCAATTTGCAACAGATTCGGAGTGCTTTGCGAAAAAGACATTCGTTCAGAATGTATAGTAAGATCCCAACCCAAATTTCACGGGAATGGTGTGTTTCACATAGTTAACCTTTTCGACTAACCCACACTTAAAATAAATCGCCGAATTCGGTAAAATTTTACCGAAAACTCAACAGCAGAACTGTTCGGTAAATAATTTAACTGATTTTCGGTGATTTTGACAGTTGAGCAATGGAAAAAATTACAAAAAATCTGTAAAATAAATTACCGAACAGTTCTACTGTTGAGATTTCGGTAAAATTTACCGAATACGGTGAAATGAGTTAAGTGTGATGTATATGTGTTTTAATTATATTATTGAATTGTAGATTTATATCGTGCGACATAAATTATAATATCCTGCAATTCTCATACTGGATTGATTTTCCGAAAGCTTCTTCTGTAGAAATGTATGCAACTCGTTGGAATGTTCTTTTGCATTTGGTAACCCTATACCTAAGATTGGTAAACCAATATGGCCATATATTGAACAACATTTTTTTCAATTTTCTAAGAATTATATTGCAGTTTATAGGAGGCGCTTGGAAAATAGAGATCTAAAATCTTCATGTTCACCATAAATTAAAGAGCGCACGACAAAATTTACAGATATGCATACATATTACCGATATGATGATTGTAAACATTCATTAGCTTTTCTTCTTATCATAAACTAAGGCAGACATTACAAATGCACCTTTCATGCATTCTTATCTAACATATGATCTGTAAGGTTTCAAAGTTGTAACAATCATGGCATCTACAGAAATGTATTTGATTTTTACAATCGTTTTAAATAAGTTATAAAAATGTCTCTGAAATATATCAAATGCAACTTGAAAGAGTTTTATATTGGCTCCACCTCTTGCGCTTTTTCCGTTTTACATGAGTTATAAAGAAGTGATATTATCAAATACCAGGCATCCAAATTTGTCATAAATAGATTTGGTAGACTTATTTATGATTAACCGTGTTGCTTGGGTCGAGATGGGGCAACCCCGTTTGGCATACAGTCGTTTGGCATAGTGGTCATTTGGCATAAAAAATTAAAATAATGTTATTTTTAATAATTATACTCTTTACGCAACTTAAAGCTGGACTTCAACATAGACATCTGGATACAGTAATTTCCCGATTTTATCAACCCCTGGTGAATTTTGGGGTGATAAAAAGGGGACAAAATCTGAGATTTTTGTATTTCCAGTTTTTGAATCATTTTGCAAATATGAATCAGTTTATGACTTGGAAAGGCAAAATGCGTGATAGGTATCCGTTATTTAAGAAATCTCGCTTAACTTTTCAAAATGACCTAAGTAACCTTTTTTTCAAAAAGTTTAAAAATCGCAATGGATGATGGGTGTTCGAAATTTAACGTGGACAGGCTGTAGATTCGGATTGTAATAAATGAACGGTCTCACACAGATCAATTGTTCATACTTTTAGGTTAAATAACGACCAAAAAATAGTTTTCCCAGAGTCAAATTTTGCTAAAGATTAGCTTTTCTGCACTACCTTAACTGCCCATGATCGCATATTTGTAACATTTGCATTTTGGTTAATTTTGTAAATCGTTTGTCAATCCTCCCCACAAACTCAATCATTTCCAGCAAACCACAAATAAGCAAGATAGTAAAGCTTATTTTACTGTTGTGAGATTAGATGCAGTAAATAGAGCTTTCTGAAAGATTCACAGGCCTTTTAAAAAATAAACAAAAATCCGAGTGTTACTAATATGCGATCATGGGCAGTTAACAGGTGATAATATGGGCTTCGTGGCTGTGTGGCTAGCGATGTCAATCGTCTAGATGTTTGTGCTGTGGAGTGTGGGTTCGATTCCCGCCCCGGTAAAGAGAAAACTTTTCGTAAAGCGTAAAGTTCTCCACAGGTCCAGTGGGTGTTGTGTGAATCTCCTGTCCGTTGTCTCATGCTAGATGTTAAGTGTGCGACCTTTGGTCGAAGACGGTGATTCTGTCTTTCATAAAAGTTCCTGTTTCTATAAGGTAAGAAATTATTTGTGCCTAATTAGTGCGAAATAAGAATGCTGGAATTATTCGCTTGAACAGGTGAATCCCGTGGTCATCGCGGGTGCTTGTGTGGTGGGGCGAATTTGGCGGTGAACAATTTGGTCCGGAGTCACCCTAGTGCGCGCCGGATAGTAGCGGATTTTATGGTTTGCTGAATCGTCGATGCATGCTGAGTGAAACTCAACGAAATAAGGTCAAATCTTTCAATTGTAAATAGTTTTAATTTAATTAGCAATGAAAATCCCAAAAGCTAGGACTAAACATATTTAGTGACGTAACTTTCAGATCGTTAGGCCGACCAATTATTCAGTGGTCGAACAATAAACAGGAGTTGAAAACCAATGGGCATACACCTGTATGAAGGTTGACGACCTATCGATTTTAATTTATTAGGAATTTATACCAATTGGGTAAATGGGTCTAAAGTTCATCAATTAAAATTAGTTTTGGAATTGGGTTTCGAACGGGATTAGTTTAAATTGTTATTCTTTATGTCTGCGTGTGGTCAGCTGAGTGGAATTTTGGGTTAGAGAAATCTTTTTTTTTATCTTTGTTAGCGATAAAATTTAACTCGCCCTAGAAAAAAGCCTTTGCCGGGCCACTGACAGCCTCAGCAGTCTCAACGTTGGGTGGGTGGCGCATAAGCTGCTGCTGGTTACGTATTGAAGAATTCGTTTCAGGATGACAAAATCGGGTCAAAAACGTGATAAAATAGGAGGTAGACAAAATGGGGGGTAGGCAAAATCGGAAAGTAATAAAATCGGGTCAACACTGTATTTACAATGAAGACGGCTAGACGCATGCATTCGAAAAAGGCATCAGCAACTCTTTTGCATTATCCTGAGCAATTGCGTAATTTTAAAGAAGGAATGATATCCTCTTCAGCATTGCACCACGGCACCAACACCCAATTTTTTCACAATGGATTTTGACAGGTTGACGTTGCCTGTTCGTTCTTTTTTGAGGGATAAATTCATCCCCCAGTGCAGTGTCAAATATCCCCAATACTGATTTGATTTGTTGACGTTTTGCCATGAGAATATGATGCATAACGCACATACCACTCAATAATGCAACATGATACAATCATGAGAAAATAGAGAAAAAACAATAGCTAAAAATTAAAACTATTTTACACTCGATTCCTTGAGCTTGAGTTTGATTGACTGCTCGTAGTTGCTACTCCATTATGACCAGATCAGCTATTCTTGCGCAGGGAACCAACAGATGTTTGCTTGGGACTTTTTTTTTCCTGTTCGGTTGTGCCACTGCGACCAATTATTAGATCTATTGCAGTGTTACCCGTATCCTTAGTGTTTAAGTGCATGTCGAATTACTCCAGTGCTATTGAGAAGCAATGCAGTATCGGTTTCGATAGAGTTGTTGTTTTGTTTTCTCAAGACCACCATGACAAGGTCCCACTATTTAGACCCTTCATAGAGAGCAATCCCATTGAAGGCGCGCCCCTTATCAATAGGAAATCAATCCTTTCTTGAGAAAACAGAACAGTAATACTGTTTTTGGCCATGCATCGGAGCCCTAGCCGCATTCTTGTCTTGCTTCTAGAATATCACCAGTAAAACTTTTAAAACCTGGGATTTAGCTCTGTCTACAAGACCATTTCAAGCAAGAGAATTCGTTCAGTAATAAGAACTTCCGTGTGATCCTCTTACTACCATTGTTCACCAGTTCAAGAAGAGTTAGTACGTATTTAAACCCCTAACTCGATTCTTCCAGCAGTCAGTTCAGCCTAGGACCGGGTACCGAGGTATTTTAACTTATTGCTTGAAAAGTTGTTTCCGCTGCATACAGTTTAGCCTCAAACAAGAGGAATTCGAGTCTTTCAACTGTCTGCAAGGTAACATTAATTATGTTTTATTTCTGAGACTGCTGTTGGTAGCGAGGACTAAATACGATGAATCCTTAATTACCACAACTTATTGCCCTAGCTAGAAAAATGGATTAGGCTAGGGCTCTGTTTGGTAGATCTTACACCGCAACACACTACGTCAAAGTGATCTACCGTGTTACGGGAATTGCTTGGGACTAACACACAGCTTCAATGTACAAGTACTGGTGATCTCATTTGTTAGGTCATACTGACGCCTGCCACGTCAGAATGCAAGTCAATGTAGGGAAGGGGGAGGAAATGATGATGCAATCACTCGCCCACTGCAAGTCGAATATACCTCTGCACTTGCCACGAGTTCATGCGGAATTTGTTGGAAGTTTTTGGTTAGGTTCGAGAGCCAGAGGTTCATCTTGGTTAACAGGCTGCCAATGTGATATATGTAGAAAGCAACTGATGGAATTTCTAATTGGAGGAAACGAGTTTTATAGTTCATTTCCAATTCTAGCAGATTATTGCTAGAATACTCAAGTTGAAGGTATAGGAATAGAAAATGGAAACGGTATGGACGTCCATTTCCAGTTCTAGCGATTTCTAAAACATGAGGAATATAAAGAAAGGTACAAAGTAGAAAAATGGAACGGACCTGGGATTGAACCCACGACCTCCTGCATATGAGGCAGAAGCAGTAGCCATATGACTACCAAGCGCGCTTAAAAACTATTTTACACTCGATTGTTAGCTTTAAACTTAGGAATGTTCAACTTATTTGCTCAAATCTTCAGAGTGATACTTGCATAAGGTAATGTCTGTCCCTTTGTTCGTTTTACATATATCATTTTCGCCCTCCAAGTTGTTTATGTTGCATTCGCAGTGCACTCGTATTGGTGTCTCAGAAAAGATGTGACAAAGACGGCGTAGCTTGTCATCCCCGAGCAAACGCGTGCTTTAAAACAAGGCATCATCAACTCTTTCGCAATTTTCCCGAGCAATCGCGTAATTTTAAAGAATATGAAAAAAAGGAATAATCTTCCCTTCGCATTGCACCGCGTGCTAAAGAAAGATCACATCACGTTTTTCGTCTTTTCTCGAGCAACCGTTTGATTTTTTAAAAAATAAGAACAAAAATTTAATAAAATCGAATTACCTTTACTTTCACTTTTTGGGGAATAATACGTTCTGAGGAAAGATCTGCTCTGAATTGGTCATTGTATTCTGGGAAAAATATTCAAATGGCACGGTTTTCGACAGACAGTTTTCTGAGAAATTGTAAAGAACCTCAATCGTTGATAAGGCGTACCCTTCTTCGAGATCCAGGCGAAGGTCATCGACTGATGTTCACTAGCCAGAATGGCCTGAATCCATGGGTATTTTGGAGGGTGGTCGCTTTGCAAGGCAGCGATGTCACTGGCAGAATCAGTCAGGACTATGGCCGATTTGTCGGAGGGAGTGATAGCGGCAATAAACAGTGCAGCACACTGTTGCTTCCTGTGCTGCTTGGGTCAGAAGTAAGCTCCAATCCGTTCAGCAGTCTGCTTGGACATTTATGGACAGCCGATCCAGAACAGGAAAGCTCCTCGGTGAAGCCGACCGATGATGAACTGCACTCCGACGACCTCAAGCAATATACCGTTCGCGTAGACGACCCGAGCAGCACAAGTCAGGCAAATCTGGTTGCAGCAACTTGATTGTGACTAAATCTGGTCACATATGAGTTGCAGTAACCTATGTGGAATATGTGTGCTGCTAGGGGAAGATGTAGATGTTCTCGGGTAGGCTATCGAAGACCCCGTTCATGGCAACCAGAAACAGGGTCACCACCACCACCAGGGAACAGACATCTGCGGGGTCCCGGTTTCCACTAGATACGTCATGGAGGTGGAGTTTCCGCTGAAGACGTAGAATCGGAAAGACCAGCGAAAGAGGAAGTTGCGAACAAAAGCTAAAATGTTACCAGTAAACACCAGTCCACCAGCTGCTTCAGCACAAGTGGGTTCCAAGTGCGGTTAAACGCCTTAGAAATATCCAGAAAAACTAGACCGACATGTTTACCCTGTTCGAAAGAGCTTTGGAGTACATCTCCAAATCTGACGAAGTACTAACTGACCACATCCCCGGGGCGGAAGGCGTATGTCGTGGGAGGACATTCTGTTTTAGGGATCGGAATGACGTGACTGAGCCGTCACTTGTCGGGAGATGGTTGGAGAGACGGGAGACGCGTCTCATCCGACCACCAACGGAGAGATCAAATAAATCAAATTAAATCTTCCTCCAGGACGAGTACTGATTTGAGGGATGGAAGAACCAGCAGGGTCACGGACGACCTTGGATAATTCGGAGTGCTTCTTTCTATCGCGCGTCTAATAATTCCCAGTCTGCATCATCATAAGCCATCAAAGCCTCTTAGTGACAGCGGGAGAGAGGTGTTCGCAGTTATTGCTTCCCATTTTAGCACGGGAAGAAAAGACCGGCTAGCAGTGGTCACATAAATGGCGGTGGCTGAGTGACAGTTGAAAAAGATAGCCGTCTACAATCATTAAGGGTAAGGAGAATAGCCCCTGGAAAGTCTGGAGTAAGGCGAGGCCACAGGGATCAGACCTACAACTAGCCCGCGTTGGATGGTAGCAGTTCATATCTCCGACAAGTAGATTGGGGAGTGGGGCCTTGCCAATGATATTACCCAATTTTTGCTTAATGCCGAGAAGTATTCCGCAGAGAAGATAAACATTCACATTCACTGATGGAGTCAGACTCCTATGCCTGGTAGATCTTCGATAATTTGAAGGAGTTCGATGGGTATCTCCCGAAGGATCACTATAGAAACTGCCTGCACTACAGAGTGCCTGATATTTGATCCTATTTTATAAATCCTTTTGTCTTTTTCTCCGAGGGAATAATATAGAGAAGCGAGTTACACATACTGTGCTAGACATTCGTTATGCTGCATCTAAAAAAAATAATAATTTTCAACAAATTAATTGAACATGGTTTTGAAGCGGAGTTGTTTGTTGATGTATCATTAGTCGTGGTTTTCTTTTTGCAAGGTATTGTAAAGAGGCACATTGTTTTTTGTTCAAGTTCGTTTATTTGGTAGGTTCAGGCGTGTATAACACTTGACGGAGCCACGTTTCCTTGTGATATGTACAATCACCATAATCTTCAAACGCCTCACGAATGGGCGAAGCAAGGTGTTTCTGCGACTTAAAGGGAAGTTACGACCCAAAGCAACCAAAAACTAATTGCCTTGCTCACAAATTAAGAAAAAGTTGGATGTTCCAGTAAGGCCCAGACATATCACTCACATTTTGGACGAATTGGCGAACATAAAATGAGCGAAACTGAAGAGCTGTTTTTTTAGATGAACAATAATTAATCTGAAAAAAAAACAAAGATCTATGATGCGGCTAAACGAATGACTAGCACTATATGGTGAAAGTGCCATTTGACCGAAGGCCACTAGGCCGAAAATCATTTGGCCGAATAGGACATTTGGCCGAATAGGACATTTGGTTGAATAGGATAATTGGGCGAATAGGACATCTGGCCGAATAAGACACTTGGCCGGAAAGGACATTTGGCCGAATAGGACATTTGGCCGAATACAGTTAAACGTCCATGAGTCGATATTTAAGGGACCATCGACTCATGGAAATATCGAGATGTGGAATAGGGAAACTTTGGAAAGATGTTTGAAGGGATCATCACAGTCAGTACTGCAAAAGTTCGTGATCGTTATAAGATAGAGAGCAAAGCGCCCTTTTCTATTTCAGGCGATCAAATGAAAGAATCGTGGGTTATTTGATTGATTTTGCATGAAAGGATGTTGTGCCTCATTTTAAAATTAAAATTATTTCAATAGATTTATGCGAAGAATAGTGACTAGTCGATACATTAATCATATTTCTTTAATTCGCCGGATTGAAACTGGTAATGAACACAAAAATAAAGCAAATATTGCACACTTTCATGCCCTGTCACGGGACAAATATTTTTTGAGATTTTTGTAGCATGCCATTCATGCTTTGCGTTTCTATAGATATTGGAAGGGGCAGATATGTAAACATCGCGTGACGTCTCTCATTGAACATGAGGAATTCCAGTACTGATCACAGTAACCCAAAACATATTTTTCAATGTGGCATAATTTGCTTCCATAAGTCGATATCGAGTCATAGAACATCGACTCATGGAGGTTTGACTGTAGTACATTTGGCTGAATGGAACATTTGGCCGAAAAGGACATTTGGCCGAATAGGACATTTGGCCGAATAGGATATTTAGCCAAATAGGACACTTAACCGAATAGGTCATTTGAAAAAATAATAAATAAGGTGTGAAAAGTGAGACTTTTAAATTCTCTCTACTTATTTCCTTCTTTCTCACTGTGGAAAGTGGGTAGTGCGAAGTGAGACGTCTCACTACTCACTTCTCATATTTAACAGTGAGAAATGAGAAATGAGGAGTGATAAGTGGTACGTATCACCTATGACTTTTTATTTCTCACTTCTAACTGGAAAAATTGAGTAGTCTCACTTCACACTCTTCATTTCTCACTTCTTACTGTGAAAAGGGGGTAGTGACACGTCTTACTTCTCACTTCACACTACTCACTTTTTACAGTGAGAATTGAGAAATAAGGAGTGAAGTTTCACTCCTCACTTCTTACTGTAAAAAGTGAGAAGTGCGTAGTGAGTAGTGAGACGTCTCACTACCCACTTCACACTTTACATTTTCACAGTGAGAAGTGAGAAATGAGGAGTGAGTAGTGAGACGTTTCACTTCTCACTCCTCATTTTTCACTTCTCACTGTGAAAAATTAGAAGTGAGAAGTGAGCAATGAGACGTCTCATTTCTTACTTCGCACTACTCACTTCTCACAGTGAGAAGTGGGAAATAAGTAGAGAGAAGTGAGACGTCTAACTTTTCACATCTATTTTTTTTTACTTTTCAAATGACCTATTCGGCCAAATGTCCTGCACGGTCACAAAACATGTTCGGCCAAATAACCTATTTGTCCTATTCGGGCAAATGTCTTATTTGGCCAAATGATTTTCGGTCAGATGGGTTTCGGCCTAATGGTTTTTTCGGACAAATGGCTTTCGGCCGAATGGGTTTCGGCCAAACGACCCTTCCCCCACTATATGTGGTAGTCCATCCAATATAGTAGGTGATATCGAGTATCTACATTTTTCCTATTAGGCCGTTCTTCTTCTTATTTTTCTTCAATGGCTCTACATTTCAACTGGAACTTGGCCTGCTTTTCAACTTAATATTCTTTTAGCATTTCCTCAGTTATTAATTGAAAGCTTTTCAATTCCCGCCATTGCATGAGTATGTACCTTGTGTGGCAAGTACAATGGATACACTATTCCCAGGGTGTCGAGAATGTTTCCAACCCGAAAACATCCTAGACTGGGCCGAGAATCGAACTCGCCATCTCCGAATTGGCAATCCTGCGTCTTTGCTCGCAAAGCGACTGGAGACCCTGACCTTTACAAATATTTCATTACCATCATGTCCTATTGGTCTTCGGAAGGTTAAAGGGCGGGATAATAAAAAATAAATATTAAAATGAAAAACCCTTTTTTTGTTAAATATCTTGGCTGTGCATATGCACAGCATGTGTTTCGAAAATGGACAAATTGATATGAAATTTGCGAAAAAGAATCCACGTGTCTTGGAGGGACTCGAACCCTCAACCTCCTACTCTCTAGATAGGCGTGATAACCCCTACACAACAAGACCACTTAAAGGTCACGTTTGCGGAAAAGCCATCAGAATCCGAGTACCAACCTCCACCGCGGTTAGCTCACTTTTTTGCAAATTGAATATCTTTCGGATGCTTGATTTGTCCAATCTCCACATGTGCTTTACTATTGTATACCCACAGCCAAGCGAGTGCACATTGTTTATTAAACGAGAGGATCGCACTCCGGATTCGTCACGTGGATTCTTTTTCGCAAATTTCATATCAATTTGTCCATTTTCGAAACATATGCTGTGCATATGCACAGCCAAGATATTTAACAAAAATGGTTTTCGTACGGGCTGAGTTGCCGAATAATATGCAATTAATTGTAATCAAGTGTCGGTCTTTCACCGTCATTAGTCGTCTGAGTACACGCGACCGCTTACGTTAAGGCAATCAAACTCATCAAATGCTTTAGCCAAGCAAGCCTTTGGCACAGCAGAGTGCGATTGAATTCGCATTCTATACCGTCCTGCCCAGACAGTTCCTGGGGCATGGAGTGCGATCCTCTCGTTTAATAAACAATGTGCACTCGCTTGGCTGTGGGTATACAATAGTAAAGCACATGTGGAGATTGGACAAATCAAGCATCCGAAAGATATTCAATTTGCAAAAAGTGAGCTAACCGCGGTGGAGGTTGGTACTCGGATTCTGATGGCTTTTCCGCAAACGTGACCTTTAAGTGGTCTTGTTGTGTAGGGGTTATCACGCCTATCTAGAGAGTAGGAGGTTGAGGGTTCGAGTCCCTCCAAGACACGTGGATTCTTTTTCGCAAATTTCATATCAATTTGTCCATTTTCGAAACATATGCTGTGCATATGCACAGCCAAGATATTTAACAAAAAAATGGTTTTCGTACGGCCGAGTTGCCGAATAATATGCAATTAAATGAAAAACCCTGATTGACCCACCTAGTGGTGTTTGTGCCTTTCTCTCTCCAAAAATAAAGCAATTCGCAAGGGTTTTATTAGTTCCAACAAGAGATATATCTCTCACGCTTCAACGTTGCTTTCAATTGATCGATTATTTTGGAAAAATATGTATTTTTCAGGGTTGGCCAAATTAGGCACTAAGCTGGCCAAAACCGGTGCACTTCCCCTGCTAAAAAAAATTGAGTGAGAATTTCTCAGCGTTTTTTTTTTATGTAAATCGTATTTTGGCCATAACTTTTGATCCCATTGTTCGATCTGGCCAATTTTCAATAGGAAACAATGGGACAGGATTCCCCGTGGAATGCAACTTTCTGCAAACAAATCGGATCGAGACAAGCGCCTTAAAGATGAGTGAGTTTTATTTTGCACGCATACATAAGCACACGCACACATACACACAGACAGACATCATCTCAATTCGTCGAGCTGAGTCGATTGGTTTATAGCACTATGGGTCTCCGGACCTTCTATCACAAAATCGTCTTGGAAGGAAATATATAGCCTTTTCGTTACACCTTTGTGTACGAGAAAGGCAAAAAAAAATTCCTCGGATTTGTTAAAGAATGTTTTGAAAATTCGCAAAATTATCCGAATTTCGGGGCAACAACCCATACAAATATTATTTTTGGGCAAAAAATCCGAGGGGATAGGGACACATAACTGTTTTTAAATATTGCGTACTTTCCTAAGCCTTTTGTCGGTCAATCGAGTACGAGTTTTACAGATTCTTTTGTAATCTATTTGAAATTCGCAGTATGCTCAGAAGGAAATCTTCTCTGTGCTTCCTCAAGTGACGCTGAACCTTCCGGTATCAAGAATCAACACGAACCGTTACGACCTTCCATCGAATGCTTTACTTGCAGTTTCAAACCGCAGTACAACCATTAATCTACAAAATACATGGATGTACTGATTGGAGGAATTCAGAGGACGTGAGGAAGTTCAATCAGAAGCGGACGAAACGAATACGGAAGCTAATGAGGGTTTTTCGCCTGAGCAAACCGAAACTTCTAGAGACTATAGTGGACTGGTGGACTATAGAAAAATTGAAAACCTACAGAAATAGCGAAATGTGAAGTTTCGATGGGGAAATTCAAGCACAACATCAAAAACCGATGATATCAATGTTATTTTGCCAAAACTTCATCGTAATCGCTGGCGTTTGGTCAAATGACATTTCTTCGAAATGACGTCTAGTCAAAGGAATATTTTTTCTTATTCTTTTTATGAACGTGTTTTTTTTATTATTTTCATGGATACTATTTCATTCACTTAATATTTATACAATAATTGGTTAATAGTTGACAGAAAACTTAAATTTGCCCATATGGCATGATGTCGATTCGACGTAATGTCTTTTCGACCAAGTGTTATTCGACGAAACAAAATTCGACTAAATGTCTTTTGACCAGATGGTATAGATTCATCGTAGTTGGAAAAAGGGGTTCGCCAAAGTCAATATTCTGTCTGGAATATTTACCGCTCTCCTATTTTTTATTATTCTTTTTATGGTCATTCTATATATTGGAGCATTAATTAGGTAAATAAATCCTTTATTTTTTAATTATTAGGTATTTCGACTAAATGCTGATGTCATATTAGAAATTTGGAGACAGTACTCGTCGATAGCAAATCCTTCCGCACGCGATGGTATATGAGCAAATCAAACCACCTTCCTTTTGCCAGTGGAGATATATCAGCTTCCACACTGATATTCTTCCCTCCCCCTTCATACGGGAGCTTGGCAGAAGGAAGGTCGTGTGATATGTGCCATCACAAATATTGCCCTCCGCTCGCTTTCAAATCGACTTCTATAAAAACATTCTTCATGCCTGCCGTATCCTAACGGAACTACCAATTCTATACTTTCGCCTCTAATGCTATCATGAACATGTACGTCCAAGTTTGGAAGATGATATTAGCATTTCCATATCATTATTAGGTATTTATTAAAGTTCCTTTTATCCAAATATCCGTTTGACGAAACGTAATTCGACAAAACGTTATGCGACGGATTGTACCAAGATTATTTATTCAAAAATCTGCCTTCGACTATTTGTCCATTCGACGTAGTGTTCTTTCGATCAAACGGCATCAGATTTATTTTTGTTATATTTTTTTAACCATCACAATTTTGAAGTTGTGTATGTATTTTGTACCACCGCCGTCCACAGTTAGATAAAGTCTTTTAATGTCCCATTTAATTTTTTTTTTCGAAATTCAATTCTCAAGTTTTATTCTATCCACCATTCAAACTTTTTTTACCAGTGTCGAAACGAGTGAGTGCCGTCGTTTTCGTAATTAGCCGCTAGACCTTTTTCACTGCTCGTTGCTAACGCACCCACTTCCTGGGCACGGGACTTCCTCGGAAGGTTCAAATATGCTTCCCTCGTGGCCAATACGACCAGCAGCATTGTGTGAGCCGGAAAGGGGCCCTCTCTCGCAAAATTAATGCACGAAGCAGGATGATTTCGCCGAAAACCGTAAGCTAATTACTGAGCAAATGCGAGAAAATTATGCATCCCGCCGAGGAACATTTGCCTTACCTTCCGGATCTATTAGGCATTTCCACTGTCAGCAGAAAATTTTAACCGGCGGAATTCACAAAGCCTTCGCCCAAGCGCTCCTTTTTTCCGCGGTAATTGTTTCGCGGGAAAGTGTCCGTTCTTCTGCCAGTTGTTGTTGACGGTTCGCCTATGCGTGCGTGCTGGGAATGATTGATGTTCCGTTTCAGAACCCAAACGCTTTGCCAAACTTTCAAAATCACGGTAAAGCGTAGGAATTCTAAAGCAAACCATCAACACATTTTTCTTCTTTTACACTTGGGTCCACTGAGTAATGAGGGTGCGGTACTCCTTTTTCTAATGCATTTAACATTTGCACTAGCGGCTCCGTTCCGGTTATTTTCAGTTTGGTGAATCATTAATTTTCCTGCTTAACTGCGGATAATATTTTTTAACACTATGTTTTCATCGGATTTCCGAGCACTTTTCAATAGCTATACACATTTTTAGATGAAACTTTAATTAAGTAATTTGCTCTTCCAGGTCAAACAATGACAAATAACCGCCAGCTTTGGATTTGCAACCAACCAAAGTCGTGAGGTCCTAGATATTAGAGAAATCCGTTCAGTGGAAACATGTAAGGATGTATCTTATTAACAATAGATCATTCATATTTTAAAAATATTAACATGCATGATTTTCGAATAAATAGTTATAGTAAACCACAGTAGTGAGCATCATGATTAATTACATGCAAATGATAACTCAATGCGAGATGATTTCGCTTTAGCTCAATGTACAAAAGAAAGCTTGGACAAGATCATTATAACGTGGCTCCTTCACATGGAATAAACTATTCCACAATCCCAAAGTTGTATTACAATTCACCACTCAAATTAACCGATGTAAATCTCCAACTTCAACACTTGACCAATGAGAGAAAAAAAAAGTTCTCGTAAATCAACTCATTCTGAAAGCCCTCGCCCGCTTCGTCGTCACCCAGCTGGCGGAAAACGCTGCCCAACCAAGACGTCGACGACAACGTGCCACCCTTTCGTTAAAACTGCAAATTGTACAATTATTTGTGTAAATTACAGCCATAACGAGTTCTAACAAGCTGCAGTCGCACATAGGGGTATTTCGTCATTCTAGCCGGAATAAAGTTAAATTTTCAAAATTGTCCTAGAGCAGTCTAAATATGTCTCAAACTTCTCTGAATAGTAGACGAGCCACTCCTAGTACTAGGTTTTCTATTTAGACTTAAAGTTTTACCACTACACTTCTAGAAAGTTAGAGGTTTTTTATTGAGGAAATTTCCGGTTTTCTCTGTTAAAATTGATTACGTTCGGTATGTTCTATTGTGGTCAAATATTTGTCACTTTAATCCACAGATCAGTACATACCATGAAAAAGTAGACAAAATAGTATCATGTAAACGTGTTTTCGACAAGAATAAATGATTCTGAATAGAAATACAAAAGAGTAATTCGAAGTCGATTTTCGAGCTAAAACTAGTTAATGTTCCTCATATTTTCAATAAGCATAAAACACTTATTCGATGATATTCGGTAATATTTCAGTATAGAGAGGACGCATTTATGTCTATTTTTAGGATCCTGAAGAAAATCTTGCGCAAATTTGCGCCATTTTGAAAGCGGATGTTTTTAGTTTGGTACTGTATTTAAGGCATTTAAGACCTATATCATACATTCAACATCCCTATGAAAAGAGGAAGAGTCATACAGCAGTTTCCTTGACACCATCTTTTAGCTCTATGTTTCCCCTTGCAAACAAATAGAGTTGAACTGATTTCGGTAGCAGCAATGGCGAGAACGAATTCATTGAAATTATTAATGTTTTTCAGGGTTGTAAAAGGTAAAGCACATGGGTCAAAAAGTGAAAATTAAGATAACTGATATTTCAGCTAAATTATCATCACAGTATCATAAAATAAGGTGAAATATAGCAATTTGAGAGATAAAATAATTTATTCCGGCTAGATTGCGAAAATACCCCTATGTGAGTCGTCCTTCCTCCGGTCCGGTAGCACCAGCGTCTGGGCTTCGTACCTACATAGTTGCTTTGCCGGTCGGAATACCACGGGGAAATCGGACAACTCGGCTGAATTGTCGAGGCTGGGTGGGATTTAGAGAAGGAAAATCTGACTGATCGCTCTTCGGAGGTATTGGGTTTTGCTTGAAATTAGGATTTCGAGATCCCGCATCGCCGTAATAGTTGAAAGGTGTCTGAGCGAGCATAAGAAGCGAACTCGGAACCGCAGTGTGAGTCTATTTCGATAGCGGTCATGTCCACTGTTTGAAAAAGGGTTGATCAAAGTGTAACATGGTATGCGTACTGACGATTTAATTATATTTTCAAGCTGAACGATAATCTGGATTCACATGACACGTAATTCCTTTCCAAGCGGAAAAGTTTTTGATTGAGTGCGTTGAATGCATAGCAGATTTCCTATCAAAATAAGTGAAAACATATAAATGACACTCCATTTTTGTCAAATTATAACTTTAAAATTTTTCCACAGCGAAAACAGCACTTTTCCCTGTCTTAAAAAAGTAGTAAAACCAAACCCGCAGAACAATCCGTACTGAAAGGCACTGGATCTTTTTAGCCGCCCCGATTCTTTTTTTTTTCTTTCTCAACATTTCACAGACTTTTCCTGGAAGTAGCGCAGCTCAGCTCAGCTCTTTTTGACTAACTCCCGCAACGCGAACAACCGGACCGACCTCCCCGATGTGATGCAATGCAATGCGGTGCGGTGCTGGCGAGGCATTTCGCGGATTAGCATAAAACGAAATTAAAGCTGGAGGGATCGTAACTGTTGAACGGATAGGTCTTTGTTCAGTTACGTTGGTAAAAATAGTTTTGCAAAAATTTATATCTTCTAAATCTTCTATACATAAAAATGAGTTTGCATTTCCTTTGAGGCAATACTTATGAACGCATGGACCGATTTGCAAGATTTTCTCCCTAAACGATTCGTCTTAGGATCAGAAAAGTTTGCATATTAGACGGGAAAAGTTTAAGAATTGTTTAAATACAATATGAATCTGTGTCAAAAGGTCTAAGGTCAAAAGGACGAAGGACAAAAGGTCGAAAGGACAAAAGGTCGAAGGGCCAAAAGGTCGAAGGGCCAAAAGGTCGAATGGACTAAAGGCCGAAGGGTCAAAAGGTCGAATTTGTATCATAACGTCGAAGCTCAAAAGGTCGAAGGACAAAAGGTCTAAAGGACAAAAAAACAAGGAATGAGTAGTGAAAAGAGAGACGTAAGAAAAGAGTAATGAGCATAGTAAATGAGACGTGAAAAGTGAGAATTGATAAGTGAGAAATGAGAAGTGAAAAGTTAATAGTGAATAGTGAATAGTGAGTAGTGAGAAGTGAGTAGTGAGTAGAAGAAGAAAAACTGTTTCCTGAAAAACTGGAAAAAGAAAGAAAAAAGGGAGGAAGAAAGAAGAAAGAGAGAAGAAAGGAGTTAGAAATAAGGAAGATGAAATATGGAAGGAAAAAAGAAGTAAGAAAGAAGGAAAAAGAATAGTAGGAAAGAAGCACATGGAGTAAGAAGGAAGAAGGAAAAAGAAAGAAGAAAGAAAATAGAGGTTAAAAGGGAGACAAAATAATAAAGAAGGAAGAAAAAAAAAGGTCTTTCTTCATTTCGACCTTTTGTCCTTCGACTTTTACTGAATACAAAATAATACAACTACGCAAGGATTTTATTGATCATTTAGTAATTTGCGTTCGATCATTTAGTAGTTTGTCAATACCTAATTTTAGAAGCTGATTATAACTTTAGAACGGGTAAGGGGAAGGGTCGTTTGGCCGAAACCCATTCGACCGAAAGCCATTCGGCCGAATGCCACTAGGCCGAACAAACCATTAGGCCGAAACCCATCTGGCCGAAAGGGTCATTTGTCTGAAAGGGTCATTTGGCCGAAAAAGGTCATTTGGTCGAATAGAAATTTGAAAAGCGAGAAATTAGGAATGAGAAGAGAGACGTCTCACTTCTCACTCTTCATTTTTCTCACCTCACTTTAAAAAGAGAGAAGCGCGAAATGAGAGACGTGAGACGTCTCACTATTCACTTTGCACTACTCACTTTTCTCAGTGAGTAGTGAAAAATGAGGAGTGAGAAGTAAGACGTCTCACTTCCCACTCCTCATTCTCCACTTCTCGCTGTAAAAAGTGAGAAGCGCGAAAAGAGTAGTGAGACGTGAGACTACTCACTTCACGATTCTCACTTTTTAAAGTGAGAAGAGAAAAATGAAGAGTGAGAAGTGAGACGTCTCACTTCTCATCCCTTTTTTCACTTCTCACTGTAAAAAGTGAGAAGCGCAAAGTAAGTAGTGAGACGTCTCACTACTTTCTTCGCTCTCCTCTTTTTTACAGTGAGAAGTGTGAAATGAGGAATGAGATTTGATACGCTTCTCTTCTTACTCATAATTTTTCTTGTTTCAAATGACCTACATTATTAGGCCAAATGTATTAGGCCAAATGTCCTATTTGGTCAAATGACTCTTCCGGCCTAATGACCCTTTCGGCCAAATTACTTTCGGTTAAATGACCTTTTCGGCCAGATGGCCCTTTCGGCCAAATGGACGCTTCGGTTAGAAAAACCCTTTCGACCAAATGACCCTTTCGGCCAAACGACCCTTTCGGCCAAATGTCCCCTTCGGCCAAATGACCCTTTCGGCCAAATGACGCTCTCGACCAAACGACTCTTTCGGGCAAATGACCCTTTCGGCCAAATGACCCTTTCGGCCTAATGGTCTGTTTGGCCAAATGGTATATTCGGCCAAATGACCCTTTCGGCCTAATGGTCTGTTTGGCCAAATGGTATATTCGGCCAAATGACACTTTCGGCCTAATGGTCTGTTGGGCCAAACGACACTTCTTCATATGGTGAACTGCGTATGTCGAATGCATCGCCGTCGACACACTGGACTGCTTGGTCAAAGGTAATACCATCAGAACAACGGGTACTGGTTTGCCGCTGAGGGATGACAGGGATGTAATTCGGGTGGTTGCTCTACTCCTAAACATCGTCACCCACCCTGAAATTTGTCTAAATTTGTCTTCGGCAGGATGGGTACTACTGCGCTACTGCTTAGAAGTTGCTGATGCACTGGAATGTAGGTTGCCGTTTTCTTCTTGAAGCTTAGTTTAGTTTAGTTTATTTTATTTCGTCAACCAACGTAGACTGGTACATATACATATACATGTTTGTTTTTGTAATGCTATAGTATAATTAAATAATAGTTTTTTTAGTAAAGTGATGTATAATTTTGATTTTGAATTTATATTGCTGAATTTGTAATGTTTGTTCTTTGGAAATACTGTCTAATGTTATGCCGAGACATTGTTAAGTCAATAGTTTCGCAGTGTTGATTGTAAACGGCCATCATTCGGTAGGATACATAGCTTCTCAATGGGTCGAATTAAGTTTCCCGTGGCATTCTTGAAGGTGACAACTCTGACAATTCCATCGCTTCCAGGATGTACGTCACTGATCCGTCCCATTCTCCACTTCATAGGTGGCAGGTTTTCAACCGTTATCACGACTAGTTTTTCTATCTTGACTTGGATTGCTGGCTGAAAGCGTTTATTTCTGACCTACAGTTGGCAAAGGTATTCTCTGCGCCATCTCTTCCAGAAATCCTGCAGCCGTTTTTGAGTGAGTTGTAGGGTCTTCAGGCGGTTGTTTGGAAATCTACCATACCGAGGTTCCGGAATGGATTGCAGGGTTGTACTAATTAGGAAATGGGCGGGCGTCAGTGGTTCGAGGTCATTGGGGTCGTCAGAGAGATGCGTTAGGAGGCGAGATTTAAGGCAAGCTTCAACCTGGGTGTTCGCCTATTGCTTGCAGTAAATGGTGCTTGGTGGATCGGACGGCTGCTTCCCATAACCCTCCGAAATGGGGGCACTTGGTGGTATGAAATGCCACTTATCTTTGACGAACTCTCTATATATGGCGTCGTTGCGATCATGACCCTTCAGCAACTGCAATAGATAGCTTCGACAAAATCAGGGCCATTGTCGGAATAAATATGTGCACATAGACCTCTCCATGCCACAAATCTGCAGAGCGCCTGCAGGAACCGGTCAGTGGACAAATCTGACACTAGCTCCACGTGAACCGCCTTTGTACAAAGACAAACAAAAACTGGATTGGTTGGAGATGAACAGGGCCAAAGTATTCCACTCCTGTGGATATTGTTACCCTTGCGGCCGGCAAATCTCTCATGAAATGTTGTACAAAAGTTGGTTTGCATCGAAAGCATTTCTGATTCTGACATCTATGCACGATACTCCGTGCGCTTCTACCTCCAAGTGGCCAGAATCGGAGTCTCAGCACGCCAAGCATAAGCTGAGGCCCCGCGTGGAGCATTTTATCATGGTAATGCTGAAGAAGCAGCCGGGTGAACGGATGCCGAGCTGGAAGAGCAACTGGAAGCTTCGTTTCATCTGACTCCAAAGAGTACTTCAGTCGTTTTCCTAGTTTAAGAAGTTGGAAAGAAATGGGTGGAACCAGCGTTGTTGTGACCTTTTTGGAACATTTCCTACCGCATAGATTGCCTTCAATTCTTCAGCAAATACTTCTTTCTGCACCAGACGAATTAACGTACCTTCTGCCTTCATCAACTCGGATGTGGTGAGAAATCCCGTATCCTTTCGGCTGGTTTGCGGTGTTCGGAGTAACTTCATCAGACCTTTCATCATGTGCTCCCGGAACATGACTCCACCGACAGCCTTCCGTGATTGTTTGGATTTTCGCCGTACGGTTGGCAACAATCGTGGTCCACGTCGTTGGAGAAGCCTGCAACCATCGTAGAACTCAAGTGGAATCCATCCAGAAGTAAACATTTGCTGATGTTTTGATAGACGCTCGCACCTTCTCGTACAATTGTGCAGCCAAAACCGCTCCGCAAAGTTCCAGCTTAGGGATTGTCTGGCATTTTAACGGAGCCACCTTCTATTTGGAAGAAAGTAGTCGAATCTTCACCTTTCCATGTGCATCCGTACTTCGGAGGTATAAACGCGTAAGCCTTCTCCGAGGCGTTGGAGAAACAATGGACTTCAACCTCAACCGCTTCTGGAATTATTACACAATATCAGCTGAGCAACGTGCGTACGGTGCAGAAATTGATGTTACAGAGCCAATCATTCCAGTTTTCCGAGCTACAAAAACTCTATCCCCATCTAAGAGGCCTTCCGTTGCGAGAATTATCATCGGCATCGAACACGCACAGTTGCTCGCTACCCTGAAGATGCGAGAAGGCAGAGCAAATGAACCAATTGCAGCGAAGACGCGACTGGGATGGTGCGTGTACTGTAAATATGCCAACGATACCAAATCCTGGAGACAACAACCTGTAGGGTTGACGGCCGTTTCGAAACCGGGCTTCTCTGGAAGTACAATAAGGGAAGATCCATAAAGTACGTCACGCAAAAATGGGCGATTTTCAGCCCCCTCCCCCCGTCACGCTTTTTGTAATAATCCTCTGTAAATTTTTGTATGGATCGTCACGCTTCTCTAATCCCGCCCTCCCCATAGAGGCGTGACGTACTTTGTGGATGGCCCCTGAGCTGTCTTTCCCAAACGGTTGGAATGGCAGCTCGCCAAATAACCAGGACTTCAAGAACGAGTAAATAAGCAGATAGCCAATTACGAGTTGAAAGGGTACGCGCACCGAATAACCCCAGAAGAAGCTGAATCGGCAAATCCGGATCGTGTGTGGTATCTTCCGCTCGGCATAGTGAGGAACACGAAGAAGCCGGAGTAGGTTCGGCTGATTTGCGATGCAGCAACGCGAGTAAACGGTGTCTCGTTGAACGACATGTTGATAAAAGGACCAGATATCTTGACGTAGCGACGTTTGGCGCGACTTGCTCAACGTGCTCTGCACAATACATCAAGAACAGGAATGCAAACGACTTTGCATCAAAGTTCCCGAGAGCTGCTTCAGCGATCGTCAATACCCACTGCGTTGACGATTATTTAGACAGCGTAGATACGGTTGATGAAGTGGTTCAACTCGTACCAGAAGTAAAATATGTACACGCGCAAGATGGATTCGATATCAGAAACTTTTTGTCACACTCCTCCGAGGTTCTGCGACGTATGAACTAGACGGAGAACGTACAGAACAAATCGATGAACTTGGACAAGATTGCTGACGCCGAGCGTATCCTAGGGATGATATGGAGACCTGCCGCGTACGTATTCACCTTCGATAGCATTATAAAGGATGACCTCGTAAAGCTACTAGTGGAAGGACCGGATTGGGATGAAAAGATTGTAACAGGCTTGCATGAACTATGGAAGGATTGGACGCGGCTCTTGAGGCGATTGGGTGAAGTCGAAGTTCCTCGTTGTTTGCGGATTGTAACTCCATGTGTTCGTCGATGGAAGTGAATTGGCGTACGCCTGTGTTGTGTATCTTAGGATCCGCCAAGAAGGAAAGGTGCGATATGTGCTCGTTGCAGCAAAGACGAAGGTGCGTCCCCTAAAGCCGCTCTCCATCCCTCGCCTAGAACTGCAGGCCGGCCTGATAGGCTGCCGATTGATGGCGAATGTATGTACAGCATTGCAGTTGACAATAGAGAAGCGATTTGTCTGGACTGATTCAAAAACATCACTTTCGAGGATTAGATTGTATGGCCGGCGCTATTAGCCCTTCGTGAGCTTCCGTGTCGTCGAGATTCTAAATATTTCCACAGTAGACGAGTGGTATTACTTCCCGTCAAAACAGAACGTAGCTGATGATGCAACAAAGTGGAGAATTGGACCCAGTTTCAGCCTGAACAGCCGCTGGTACACCGGTCCTAATTTTCTCTCCTTGTCGGAAAACGAATGCATTCGAATGGCCCGAGCAACCAGCTAAGCAGTCGACAAAAGAAGAGAAAGTACGAGTCATGTTTCAGCACCAATGCCGCAACCTTTGATTGACGGGAACAGATTTTCGAACTGGAATCGTGTGTTACGAGCGACCACATACGTGTTACGAGCAGCGACGATTTTTGGAAAGAGAGGCCACCCTGGGCCACTTACCCGAGAGGAGCTGCAGCCGGCGGAGACCATGTTGTGGCGGCAAGTACAGTGTGAAACATTCCCCGGTGAGTACCGTACATTGGAGTTCAACAAAAGTAATCCAAAGGAGCAGCCAAAGCGAATTGAGAAGTGTAGTCCGCTGTATAAGCAGTCCCCGTATATGGACGATGATGGCGTTGTGAGAATGAGCAGCAGGATTGAGGCCGCTCCCGGCGTGTGCATTGGAACAAAATACCCTATCATATTACCGAAAGACAACAAGCTAACCGCGCTGCTCGTCGATAGTTATCCGCGTCGCTTTAAACATCAAAACCTTGAAACGGTGTTCAACGAGATTCGTCAGCAGTTTCGTATTCCGAAGTTGCGCTCTCTGATACAACGTGTCGCCAAAAACTGTCAGCACTGCAAGGTTCAAAAGGCTGTTCCTAAACCACCGGTGATGGCGCCGCTTCCGAAGGTTCGATTGACGCCCCACATTCGACCCAAGCAGCACACTTGTCATAAACGAATTACTGTGATCTATGTATGACGAAATCCAGTCATATATGAGTTGCTACAACTAAATCGGTCAAAATTGTGCTACTCGGGGAGCGTTTAGCTACACCGGCATAGACTACTTCGGTCCAATCCATGTGAAGCAGGGGCGCAGTCTGGCAAAGCGGTGAGTAGCACTGTTTATGTGTCTCACTACGCGGACGGTGCATCTGGAGATAGTCCACAGTTCCATGCAGTTCTGTGTGATGGCGATTCGCAGATTTTGGGCACGCAGAGCATCTCCATCTGACACTCCGACAATGGAACCTGTTTCTGAGGAGCTAACAACCTGTTGACGGAGCAGTTGAAAACCATTTATGAAGGTTGTGCAGTGACGTTCACTAATGCGACGACGAGCTGGCAGTTCAATCCCCCACCTGCTCCCCATATGGTCGGTTGTTGGGAGCGCATGGTGCGTTCGGTAAAGGCCGCGATGGGAGACATTGCACAACATGCTCATCATCCAAACGACGAGGTCCTGGAAGCGGAGGCGATCGTCAACTCACGACCACTGACGTACGTTTCACTGGACGATGCCGATCAAGAAGCGTTAACCCCGTACCACTTTCTGCTATACGGTGAAGGAGCTGTATTGCGTGACAGTTGGAGGTTGTCGCAGTATCTAGCGGACGTATTTTGTAGACGTTGGGTCCGCGAGTATCTCCCAACAATATCAAGACGGACAAAGTGCTTCTAGCCCTTGAAACCCATGGAGCCTGGAGATGTGGTTGTTGTTGTCGACGAAAACAAGCGGAACGGATGACACAGAGCTCGTGTCATAGAAATCTCAAAAGACAAGGACGGCCAAGTCCGAAGTGCAGTGGTAAAAGCCACAGGAGGCATCCTAAAACGACCAGTGGTGAAGTAAGCTGAACTGGATGTCCATAATGACCAGAATCAAGAAACCCCGGAACTACACGGGAGGGGGGATGTTGAAAACCACCATTCTTCCAACACTGCTAATGGTAGTGCAGATTTTTCGGACGCTCCCCTGCGTCATCGCGGCGGAACGTCAACGAAAGGAGAAGGAAGAGAAGAATGAAGGATAAACAATCTGAATTCGTTCACGAGCAGTGTCTGTGTCGGCCAAATTGTTACTACCCCGTTTGTGTACCTCAGGGCAGTTAATTCTGTTGAATTCAGTCGACACCCATCAGTGTCAAGTTCTCCAGATCCTATAAAGAATTCTCCGTGAAACCCGAACTCTGTCCACTGAAGTTCCGTTACAACCCGTTTGAGGCGGGAATACGCTTAGGCTCATTCTGGGTTAAATTCCGACACGTGAGTTAGCTAATTTGTTAATCTAAATTGAAAACCCCTATTAAAACTATCTAAAACGTTTTATTTCTCAAAATTAAGATTGTTGCGGATAATTCGCAAGCTGGAGCTGTATGTTATACTGCTGCAATCCACGCTGCTCAAACAAATCCAGTTTCGCATCAGTCAACGGTCACCCGAGATCTTCAGGAACAACATCTATCGTACCCAACGGAACGACAGCCTTCACCGATATTTGAATCAGGTCGGAAGGAGTCAGCTTTACCAAGTGCGGAGTCGAAGGAAAGTGAAGTTTCTGTACAGGGGAATTCTAAAGGTCGATTCCAAGCAGATGCCAGAAATATGGAGAAACCGGAAAGGAGGATGTTGCAACAAACTCAGCAACAACCAGGTGGCTTTCAAACCGATTTCCATCCGCCATCAACAGGGAATCGAAACGCTACATCGCAGCCCGCTGATCCTTTACAATGGCACCAGAATGCTAATGTTAGCAAAGCAGCAAATCATCATCAGTTCCCGGTGTTAAACCAGCATCCAGTCCTTTCGCCATTCAACGCTCCTCATCCGACCAGCTACTATCAGCAGACGTATCCCATAGGATGGCAAACAGTTCCAATACCAGCTTGGATGTCTCAAAAAGCAACAAACCCGTTGTCGAATACGGCTGGTGAAACGTCCACTAGAGCCGTCCAGCAGAATCAAGGAAATAGCCTTCAACAGATGCTTCCGGGTCAAGTCTTGAGCTTCCATCCGGTATCTACCATGGAAAGCGTCTTGAGTGCGCAGCAGCTGGCTGCACGTCAAGTTGTATCGCGTGAGCTTCCTAGATTTTCGGGGGATCCTCTCGAGTGGCCGATGTTTATAAACGCATACGAGTCCACTACGGCAATGTGTGGAATTCAGCCGGACGAGAACCTTGCGAGGCTACAAAATAGCTTGATAGGTTGTGCCAGGGAGAAAGTTCTCAGCATTCTAAGACTCCCTGCGGCGATTCCGGAAATAATTGAAACACTGCGGGATGAATGTGGTCGACCGGAACAGTTAGTTCACTGTCTGCTAGTAAAGATACGTCATGCTCCGTCGCCCAATGTTAACAAACTCGACACTCTTACAACTTTCGGCAGAGAAGTGAGGAACTTGGTTACCTACATCGAAGGGGCGGATTTGCAAGACTATCTATCTAATCCCATGTTACTGTCGGAGTTAGTAGGAAAGCTTCCACCAAGTCTTCGACTAGAATGGGGACTTCACACACAGAAGCTTCCCCAAGTATCACTGAAGGCGTTTAGCGAATACGTTACCTCCATCAAATCGGCTGCGTGCAAAGTATCGCTACCTACCGATAGTTATCAGGACGAAGGTCGGCGAAGCAAGAAGGAGAAAGGTGGTTACATAAACGCACACACTGTGGAAGGAAAAAGTGCTAGCGTTGCAAGTACTAAAAAGGAGCTCTCTACCAAAACCGAAATCACCCTCAAACCTTGCCCGGCTTGCAACAAGAATAGTCACAAACTTCGGAACTGTGAGAAATTCGCTGCTCTCAGTATGCATCAGAAAAGGCGTTTAGTCGGCGAGTTCAATATATGTCAATATTGCATGGGTAGCCATGGTAAATGGCCCTGCAGGTCAAAGAAATCTTGTGGAATCGACGGCTGCACTGAATTTCATCATAAGTTGCTGCATACACCAAATCCCAAACCAAATGGTACTGTATTCCAGGCTGGATCGTCAGGTGTCATCTCAACGCATTGTTCTCGCCAAACCGGCGTACTTTTCAAAGTGCTTCCAGTGATTCTTTCCAGTAAAGGAAAGTCTGTCTTCACCTTTGCCTTCTTGGACGATGGATCGAACCTTACGTTGGTGGAAGAAGACATCGCAAAGGAGCTAGGATCAGTGTTGTAAAATGTCATTTGCATTCGTTTGTATAATTTTCCCAGAACTTTTTCCAGAAGGTAGCTGTCAGTTCATGATGTATGACGAACTTATAGCGCTTAAATGTGCCTACAACTTTGTCTCACAAGACATTGCTGTAAATATGTAATCTGTTGCGTGGGAGGCAAAATGTCATTCAAATGACATTATGTCAAATGACACGTGACATTTTGGAGAGTTTTCACTCTCCAGCCTAAGATGTTATATTTAGAGCAATGTACCCTTGGACAAAAATATAGCCCTACTCAAGCGTTATGAGTACATCTAAAATTATCCATTAAATTTGGCTTCTAAAGAAAGTTATGAACAAATTAGTCAAATGACATGCAGATGACATTTTACAAGCCTGGCTAGGATTGAGCGGGAATGTTAGTTCGCTGTGCATTCAATGGACGGGAAGTGTCACGAGGACCGAACCGACGTCACGCCAAGTGGAGTTGCGTATTTCAAGTGTCAACGGTGATTTCGGAGGTGCAAACAGTTCCTAATCTGGACCTACCACAGCAAAGCTTAAACTACGAGGAACTTTGCAAGCAATTTCCCCATTTGAAAGGACTTCCCATACGAAGCTTTTCCAATGCAGTACCTCGAATACTTATAGGACTGGATAATGCACAACTAAAGTTAACGTTGGACAAACGAGAGAGACGCAGCAGAGAACCAATAGCAACTAAGACACGACTTGGGTGGACCATCTTCGGAGGAGGAGTAAAAGCAAAGCAACCTACCGGTCGCGTGATGTTTCACAAGTGCAACTGTAAGGCGGATGAAACGCTCCACAGTCTAGTTAATGATTATTTTGCTGTGGAATCCATCGAAGTGAGACTTATTTTGCCCTTGGAGTCCCCTGAAGACCAACGTGCTAGGCAGATGTTGGAACAGTTTACAAAACGAACCGATTCCGGAAGGTTCGAATGCGGACTGTTATGGAAAAACGACAAGTTCGCATTTCCTAATAGCTATCAAATGGCAGAACGTCGCCTTGTTTGCCTGGAGAGGAAACTGGCCAAGGATCCAGCTCTTAAAATAAAAGTCGTTGAGCAGATCGATGAATATCTAGAGCGCGGTTATGCGCACGAAGCTACGGAAAGAGAGCTGCAAAATTGCGAACCACATCGGATCTGGTATCTTCCCTTGGGCATCGTGCAAAACCCACACAAGCCAGGGAAAGTACGTATTGTTTGGGATGCAGCGGCATGGGTTGGAGAGGTATTTCCTAACTCTATGCTACTGATGGGACCAGATCTGCTGAAGGTCTTATGTGGATTCCGTCAACGACAGTACGTAGCGGTAGGAGATGTGCGTCAAATGTTCCACCAAGTTTTGGTAAAGCAAAGGGATCGACAATCTCAAAGATTCCTGTTTCGATTGAGTCCGGAACAAAAACCAACTGTGTATGTTATGGACGTAGTTATCTTCGGGGCGTCATGCTCTCCATGCCTTGCGCAACATGTGAAGAACACCAATGCGAAGGAGAGAGGTTTATCCAGAAGCGGCATCGGCGATTATCAACAACACCTACGTTGACGATTTCTTGGATAGCCGTGATACTATAGAAGAAACAGTGCGTATATTAGAGGAGGTTCGATGGATTTTTAGCAGAGCTGGGTTTGACATTAGAACTGGCAATGCAACCTGAGGAGATTCTTCGACGGGTCGGGGTAGACGTCGATGAGAAAACGAAACGCTTTTCAGTAGAGAAGTCTACTGTTTCAGAACGTGTCCTTGGTATGTCTTGGGACCCCAGGAACGATTTATTCAAATTCACCACACAGTTTCGTGAAGATCTCAAGCCTTTGCTATCCGGCCATGTCGTTCCCACCAAAAGGCAAGTTCTGAGGGTAGTTATGAGCCATTTCGATCCACTGGGGATCGTAGCCACCTACACAGTGCATGGGAAAATATTAATCCAGGACGTGTGGAGATCTAGAGTTCAATGGGACGATCCTATCGCGGAAGAAGATTATGGGGCCTGGCAGCGTTGGGTGAAACTAATTCCAAATCTGGCGGAGGTCCGAATGCCGAGGTGTTACTTCCCGAACTATAGCCCACGCAGTCTAGATTCCTTGGAGCTTCGTAGATGCTAGTTTGTTGGCCTACTGTGCTGTAGCTTATTTCCGGATTATCGACAATGGTGTTCCAAGATGTACTCTAGTAACGGCCAAAACAAAGGTGACACCTCTGAAACCTCAATCAATACCGAGGAATGAACTAAGTGCCGGAGTGATCGGAGTGAGGCTGCTCAAGAGTATCCAAGAAAACCACTCCAGACCAGTCCAGAAACGGTACATGTGGACCGACTCAACCACTGTGTTAGCCTGGTTGAGAGCTGACCCAAGGAAGTACCGACAATTTGTGGCATTTCGAATAGCAGAAATTCAGTCGGAGACAAGAATTGAAGAATGGCACTACGTTCCTTCTAACCTGGACCTTGCTGACAAGGGGACGAAATGGGGCAATGGGCCATGTTTTATTCCAGAAAACTCATGGTTTACTGGGCCGCCGTTTCTACTTCGACCAGAGAATGAGTGGCCTCGTCTGCCGATCAAACTTGCGGAGCCATTGCAAGAGGTTAAAGCCATTCATCTTCACGTCTCAGTTTTTAATCCGGCAATCGATTTCTCAAAGTTTTCACGTTGGGAGGACCTTGTAAAAAATCTACTTGTATCACTTCGTTCATCGTTGCCAAACACTACACAGAGTAAAGACAAACAGTAGCTTAACAATTCTGGAGCAAAAAGACTATGCGGCAGCTGAGGCAAGTGTGTGGCGCGTAGTACAAGGTCAAACCTATCCCGCTGAAATCACCATTATTCGCAAAAACGCAGAGCTTCCGATTGATAAGCAAAAGTCGTTGGGATATAGAAGTTCCCTCAGGAAAATGTCCCCATTCTTAGACGACGCAGGACTTTTGCGAATGCGTAGTCGCATTAACATAAATAATGTCTACTATTCGTTCGACTTTCAAAATCCGGTAATAATTCCCAGAGGAAGTCACGTTACCAATCTCCTTATACACAAATACCATCAGAAATTCGGTCATGCAAACGTCGATACTGTCATCAATGAGCTACGCCAACGATACTATATACCCAAAATCCGATTCGCCGTTAAAACTGTGGTAAAAATGTGTATGTGGTGTAAGGTCTATCGAGCGAGGCCAGCTGAACCAAAGATGGCTGTGCTACCACATCCAAGAGTGACGCCATACGTTCGCCCGTTTACTTTCACGGGATTGGATTATTTTGGACCATTGATCGTTAAACGACGTCGCACTAATGAGAAGAGATGGGTGGCACTATTCACTATCGCACTATTTGGAAACGATGGATTCAAGGCTACCTTCCAACAATAGCTCGTCGAACAACGTGGTTCAATGATGTACGTCCGCTGCAAGTGGACGACCCTGTTGTCATCGTAGACGAGACGGTTCGCAATGGATGGTTGAGAGGTCGAGTTGTTGAAATCTACCCGTCGCGGGATGGTTAAGTGCGGAAGGTGGATGTCCAAACATCATCGGGGGTGTTTCAAAGACCGGCGATCAAAGTAGCCTTGCTGGATATCCTGGAGCAGAGTAAGGCCAATCAAGGGTAAGGCATTACAAGCCGGGGTGTTGCGAATTATCCGCAATAGGCCCTTTGGATCGAGTCGTCAACAAGTCGGCGCTGAAGTATCTCGACGCGCTGCTTCGATTGCCAACGGTGACACGTCTTTGACCGATTGTGAAGGATGACATCAGCAATATATATATATATATATATATATATATATATATATATATATATATATATATATATATATATATATATATATATATATATATATATATATATATATATATATATATATGCAATGTGAAAGCGTACGAAAAGCTACAGAAATAGTGAATTATATCCATATATTTTCTAGAAATTGTACTGAATATCGTTAATTAGTGAATTTGTATTATACTATTGGAAGATTGAGTTATAGCCCTAAACTCAACAGTCGTAGCCTAAATAAAACTAAAGTACTAGATTACTATCTAATTAGTACGTATACTTTCAACAGTTTGCTTAACCTTATATACCAACGCCGGAATTCTTATTGGAATCATGCAAATAACTGCAAGGTCTGCAGCAAGCCGGATCACACCGAGGACATGGTGGCATGTGACATTTGCGGAAAACCGAACTACGAAAAAGTTTGCAACAAAGATCCTTCATTGAAAAAATATTTGGTACGCTAATTTTGAGCAAACCCGCGTTAGATGTCTTTCGCCATACAAATTTCTGGCGGTTAACACATGCTGGCTATTTTGCGCATATATCAAAGCGCCTGGATGAGACAGCGGCGGGTAAAAAATCAGCCACTGCCAATAATTCATTATTGCATGAGTTAACCGCCAGAAATTGGTATGGCGAAAGACATCTAACGTTGCTATTCTCGAAAGGAGGAAGTTTATCGTAAAACAAATTTAGTGCCAGTTATGCATGAAGGTGTCCGCAACTACGCTCACCAAATACTTTTTGTATTAAGGTTTTTAATTTCTATATGGGTCTCCAGTAGCTTTGCAAGCAAAGGCGTAGGATTGCCAATCCGGAGATGGCGAGTACGATTCTCGGCCAGGTCTAGGATGTTTTCGGGTGGGAAACATTCTCGACTCCCTGGGCATAGTGTATCCATTGTACTTGCCACACAAGATACATACTCATGCAATGGCGGACATAGAAAAGCTTTTTATTAATAACTGAAGAAATGCTAATAGAATACTAAGTTGCAAAGTAGGCCAATGTCTTAGATGGAATGTAGAGCCATTGAAGAAGAAGAAAAAGAAGAAGGTTAATTTCGATAAATTCAACCTCAGGTACCTTTCGCCATACTCATTTCAGAAAGTTAACTCATAGTGTGCCGCTGTAACCACGCTCAAACTGGGTGATTCATTGTTACGAATGAAATACGAGTTGTAATTCAACAATTTATTCATTAACGTGTGGTTTGAACAAGATTTTGTTGCATAATTTTTGTTATTTTCTGCTACTGTTGTCATCTTGGTTGCGTATTCAATTCATGGCTTACTGGATTACACAATTGGTGATAACAGTTTCCTTGAACATTCGGCAGAATCTCCGTGGACTCGGGGGAATTTTCGAAAGTCTTGGTGAACATCTCGCGACTTTCTTTATCGCAGCTTTACTTAATCAGATGCGACAAACACCCCTCTGTGTGCTGATGTGTGATTACTGTGGACCAAGTGGCACATCGAGATGGCACGCAAAACTTGCTGAATATATTTAAATTCAACTTTGCCAGCCCAGATGCCTGTCTGCATGCCTGCCTGCCTGCCCGCCCCCGCCTGTAACTCGAGGTAAATATGTATTCCAAGTCGAAACGGTACGCTGCACACGAAACTTCTGCATCAGCATCCAGTGGCACCCACAAGTAGGTAGGTATAGGTACGTAGTTGAAAAACGCTTGAAAAATCGGTTTCGAACCGCGAACACGGGTTGCAAATTTAGGGCCGCCGCCGCGAAAAGCCAAGCACACGTGCCCGATGCCTATGCAATGCATGTGGGCGGATGGTGGACCCGGCCGGGAGGTTTCAGTTTGCTGGATGCGTTGCGATGGTTATTTTTTCCCCACCGACCAACGAGTTTATTCTTCGGTCGGGATGAATGCAACGGATGCGGTAGCGAAGCTTTTGCTGCGGAATTTTTGGTGCATTGGGACCAGTTAGTAGAAAATGTTCGAGAGGTGTGTGCTACGGCGTGTGTGTGTATGTGATTGTGTATGTGTGGTGTTGCGCAGTAGTGAATAGTGAATAGCTTCGGATGCACAGAGGTGGAGATAATTTTTGGTTAATTTTTGCCGCAAGTTGTTCGTCTAATTAAAAACTTTTCATTGAGCGCTTGTCTGGGCGGTTGCATAATGCTGACGTGCGAATAATAGAGAATCCTTAGCATCAATTCGTAAATTTGATTTCATTATGCAGAAAAAAGACCGTTTCGTTATAAAAACGGAGCTGCTAGTTTGAAAGGTTTCGGTTGATTTGAAAAAGTGGGAAATGTTGCACGTGACTTACTAATTGATTCAAAAATACTCATGGTCAACATACCTGGAAATAGAAATAAGAAAGCCATCATTAGAAAGAGTTATTATAACTAAGCACTATACGCATAAAAAGTTATCGTAAATAAAAACAATTAATTTAATTTTGTTATTGTTAAGAAAAACGAAGAAGCTATATTAATGTTACATGAATTGTGAAATATATTTAGATTTGTTATGTTTAGATTTTCGCGAGCGATGGGTTTCTATCTGTTTGAAAAAATGAAAACCTCGCGCTACACATTACTTGAACAATTTTTTTCTGTTAAATAGCTTTTTATTGCCTTTTATTTTTATATTTACTCTCGATAGTACAGACATTAGAACATTTTTATACGGTGCACATAATTCACTATTTCTATTTTTAGTTGAAAGTAGGAAGTTTGTCTAAACGTGCCAGCTGAAACGCAACTAAGTTCAGATACAAAATTTACTGGAAGATCATATTGGTTCTGAAATGTGCTTGACATTTAGATTTAACCGTTGCAAACATCCTTATGAAAGCCTTCAACGGGAATTACGACCAGAAAAAAATAAACGACGGGTACGATAAACAAAATCAAACCAAGTCCAACATTGACAAGGTTTCATCACTCTTAAAACTCTCAATCACAACCGCCCACCATCTAAATGCCGTATCATCGTGCACCCATCACCGTCATGAATATGTCAGAAGAGTGCCAGTTCAACATTTTCGCCTATCAAGAAAAGCGCGTGGGGCAAGCTCTTCACCGAAAGCGGCAGTTTAGCAAACGCACCTGGAACTGACAACGATGACGAGCTTCGCCATAAAAGAAAGCAGGAAAAAAAGAAGCGAAATCATGCTGTCGAGGACGACGACGACGACGACCGTGGCTATGATAATGGCACACCACCGTCCCGACGTATAAGATGATAACAATGTCAACAAATTGATATGTAAAGCACCTTCTCACCTTTGGGTTCCTCTGCTAGCGACTTCGCCGTAGTAGGTAGGTGTGCCCAACGTGGTGTTCTGAAATCCTGCTAACGAAAACAAAAAACAAGACTCAAGTTGTCTCGTTTTACTTGTGGAGCTTCAGGGCTGGTATAAATGCTAAGGAGGAAACTTTTTTCGCCCAATACAGTGTAGGATCGGAAAAGTAAAATCCAAGAATTGGTGACTAAGCGATAATAGCAGTGAGCAAATTTGGAAAAATCTTTTGGATGGAAGAACAGTTTAACCACATTGGCGTTCGAGAGCAACTGTAAACTCTAAACTAGAAGCAAGATTTCATCCCCTGTAGGCTGACCTTACGTACCTATTTAACGGGACAGTCCCGTTTTTCAGACCTAATTATGCTCGTAATCTAAACAATCATAAATTTGTTTCGTTTTTCATTGATTCTTCCAAAGATCTCAAGAATATTTTTCGAACGAACTAAATATTTTAAGCAGAAGTTCAAAAGCAAATACAAAGAAAGTGGACAAAAACCATCAAAACAAAGAGTGAGATGGTAAAAACTGGGTTATGTTATTAGTGTTGCCCTTAAAAAGTGCTGTCTATGTCGTTATGTATTTTGCATTGATCGCCTATTCTTAAGTATTTTAACAGTTAACAATAACAAGTGATATGGAAATGCTAATATCATCTTCCAAACTTAGACGCACATGTTCATGACAGAATTAGAGGCGAAAGTATAGAATTGATAGTTCCGTTAGGATACGGCAGGCATGAAGAATGTTTTTATAGAAGTCGATTTGAAAGCGAGCGGAGGGCAATATTTGTGATGGCACATATCACACGACCTTCCTTCTGCCAAGCTCCTGTATGAAGGGGGAGGGAAGAATATCAGTGTGGAAGCTGATATATCTCCACTGGCGTTTAACTTCACGTAGAAGTAACACACACGAAATCATTAATTTAATAACAAGTGTTTCTCCGGGAGATTTTCTCATGCAGTTTCGTTTCAATGATTTTTTTATGCTTATTCCGAAGGCAATAAACTTTGGTCAATAACAGTGGATTGAACGGAATCGGGGACTCAATAGGCAAGTATTTCCTGAAAATCAGGTCATGTCACACCTCATCATCAGTAAAATGAATCGCAGGGATAGACATTCTATTTTTCAAATTAGATTCATTTCGATTATTCTGTTTTGAATCTTTTGTAGTAGGTAATTATATTTTTCCCAAATCTGCTTTATCACATATTTTCTAATCATTCGATTCTTTTCAAAATATTAGAAATTATTCAAGGTCTTTCTGAACAATTCTGAATATTTCGAAAACATTCACTGTAAAACACTGAATAATATAAAAATTTACAAATCAACAAAACAACATCGATATTAAGGCAGTTTTAAACCAATTTAGGTCCTCACTATACTGCCTATGATCGCATATCAGTCCCATATGAAAAAAAAACATCAAATGGAGAAAATTCGATAATACTATGATGAAAATGATCATTACAGGTGCTAGCTCGATAACGATGAAAATTCATATGGGACTGATATGCGATCATAGGCAGTTTAGATAGTAGAATATATTCCACTAGGGTAAAAGACCCAATAGTGGAGGAACTAAGCACGTTTCAACACTAATATTTCTATAGCTTCTAATCTATTTTTCATTTCCCTTACCTTGAGAGTGCATCCGAAAGCTCATTATTTCAATTTTATTAAGAGCGTGTCATAATTGTACCATAATCCTGTTTTGTTACCTGAAATCAATCCTCCAATTATTGGTGCACTGTTCCAATAGTTGCGGTATTTTGTTATTCGTGTTCCTATAGTTGCGAATCCCATAGGTTTTATATGGGATTCGCAACTATTGGAATACTACCGCAACTATTGGCGCAAGGGAGAGAAAAAAATAAAGTATTCCAAAGATAATTTACCAGTTTAAATGGAATTCCAATGTTGTTTTTGTCTCTATCGTGTTATGACAGGTTAACTAGTTGACTGGTAATGTGGCCTACTGCATTAAATTCGTTGATTCCCTGCAAACCGTACTACCGCAACTATAGGAACACCCACGACTATCGGAACTTTTACCCTATCTATGTTCCTCACGTACTTTATGGCTAGTTTACACTGTACATGATCATGAGCTGATCGCATTGAGATGTCTCAATGCGACTCACGAATGTTAATGTGAGGTACACAAGCTTCGTGAGACTCGCGTGCGCTAAATTTTAGGTGCGCGTAGCAGCCGTTGCTCAATATCATCCTTTTTTGTACGCGTGCATGACGTCTGCAGATCAGGAGCTTGTCTTGTTTTTTACTTACTGCGACGAAATTACATGAATCCCGTCCAGGAATTGCAGAAATCGCTCTCAATAGATAACGAACAACGATAAAAGAGAGGCTAAAACCTCTTCGAATCATAACAAGCCATGAAAACAAAACTATCGCACTTGTATGCAAGTTGAAAAAAAAATGATTCGGATAGGCGGCCCTCACCGAGGGGGTTTGATAAAACGCTTTGTTCACGCTCATTTGATGTTGGGACCACAGCTGTGTAAAACAAGTTGAAATGCATCATCTGAACCGGTGCCCTCCGCAATTGGGGCTTATTGAAAAAAAATATCATTACATTTTCTTAATATTGAAAAATGCTTAATTGTTTGCTCCTTTGTGCTTTTGTCCTTATAGCTTTGGAGAGTGAAATATTTATAGTTTAGTATTTTTCGACAACTGAATGATTCATAATTTCTTACACGGAGAATACAAAATAAGGTCCAAAATTTTAAAATTTCCACCGCTCTAAAATTTTGTCACATGTTTGTTTGAAATGTCCCGTTTTGCAAGTGCGTTTGTCCCGTTTTTTAACCCAAATGACCTGGTCAGCCTACCCCCGCTGTCATAAGACGAGTTTAGTACTATTTCGTCCTCGACTGTAAGGCCGTCTTCAGTGTCTCGAATCGACTCAAGTACGAAATGCTGAAGACGGCCTTACAGTTGAGGTCGGAAACGTATCTGTAAATATAACAACGGCAACGTGGGGGTATTAAATGGAATGCCTCATTTGTTCAATCCGAAAGATATTCAATTAGCAAAACAAAAATACCTAACTGCGGTGGAGGTTGGTAATCGGATTCTGATGGCTTTTCCGCAAACGTGACCTTTAAGTGGTCTTGTTGTGTATGGGTTATCACGACTATCTAGAAAGTAGAAGGTTGAGGGTTCGAGTCCCTCCAAGACAAGTGGATTTTTTTTCGGAAATTCTACATCAATTTGCTACGATAAACCATTAAAGTTTTAATTCTTATCATACCCAGTGACAATTTCAGGACTAACCAATCCCGTTCATGCATTCGCAACACGGGCATCAGATCGATGTTAGTTACGGGCTTTTTGATCTACCGCAATATTTTCTTTGCGTAAAAAACAAGCTGTGCCTGCCACGTGTAAGTCATTCACTATACGCGTATCGAACCGAATGGACTGCACCAGTTCGGACCAGTTCGGCGGCAAGGCAGCCAAAAGAAGACGTGAACAAGGAGGTGCTAACGGAGGTGACGGCAGCAAGACTAGGAAATCATCGTCAAGCTCGGCCACCTTCGAAGCGAAAAGACTTTCGTTTCCAGCTCCAGCTGCGCACAAACGATGACGGAAGGTACAGCAAACGGCTATTTTCAGGGCCACACTCGTAGAAGAAAGGGTTTTCGTACACGCACTCCAAGCCAGAGATGAAAGGCGGACATTATTGTAATTTGGGTGATTCGGCGTGAGTTTAGCGGAGTAGTTTTAATTATGTGTCCTTTAAATGAAATTTCTATAATGCATCCTCTATTGATTTAAGTTTTGTTGCCAAGCACTGGCGCATCATTTCTAGATAGAATATTTTTTCTTTTAAGTGCAAATTATAATCGCTTGGCGACAACAACAAAAATCAGTCGGTAGTAGAATCATGAGCATGCGTCAGAAGAAGATGCTGCAAACATTGATGCATGGGTGATGTACGCGATGAACGCTCTCTCGGACACCAACATCCAGCAGCAAAACCTGAAGGGACGTGGTCTCGGCTCGCATATGTCGGTAGCCGTTGCAAACAAATCAATTATAAAATAGATGTCCCATTCAGTTTCTGTTCATTCTGTATTCAACCATTGTAATGTTAACACTAATAAAGTGTTTTTTCTTCAAGAAGAAGAAGATTCTCGAGAGGCAGTGTAGCGGAAGCAAATCTGGTCAACAAGGCGACCAACGTCTTGATGCGACCGGTGAACGTGCATCTTGCAAGCGGCAAGAGGAGAATCATCTCGAACATCGCAGAGCGGAGTAAGTCGTGACGTGTGCTGTCGGTACGGGCATTGTGTACGGTGCTGTCGGTGGGTCGCTGGGGGCGGATGCCAAAAAAGAGATAACATAATTTTCTGAAGCCATTTTGGCTTTCGGCATTGCTCCTGGCGCATTCATTGCACAAATCGTCTGGTGTGGCGTTTGCAGCAGTGGTGTGTGTCGGCACAGGAAGTGCCGTGGTCCTTCATGAGAGCCGATTGATGGTGGTGGTTGTGTGGAGCACGACTGTCAGTGGGTGGTGGCTGGTGATTGTGTCAGTTGTGGATACGACCAAGATGAATACACCACTAGGTGTTCCAATCTGCCAAATTCACGATTCAGCCATTTTGGATTTTAGTATGGGAGAGCCAGCCGGTTTGTTGTCGTTTTGCACTGAAAATGAATTTTTCACACCCGCCTTCTCCTCTCCCATAAACTTTACAGTTTGGAGCACCTACTAGTGTATTCATCTTGGATACGACCGTCGGTCCGGATCATCGTTATCGGTGGCTGTGTTAGAGGAGAACATAGCTGTCGGTTGGAATTTCTGGTAGCTGTGGTGTGTGCGTGTACAGCTATCGGTCATACGTCGTCCTACCGCTGGCGGCTTCGAGGTGGTTTGCAGCTGGTGGTACTTCCCGTCGCAGTCGGTGGCTCATCACAAGGTAAGCGTTCCCTCCTACTCAATATTGGGTGAATGTGCAACGATAGGTGGTACTTAAGGTACGAGTGTGAGAGACTTGTATTCCCAACAGGTGGCATCAGTAGCAGTCAAGTGAAGCTCGCGGAAGCTCGAATAAATGGCGCCAGAAAGCAGTTTTCTTGTACCCAAAGAAGTGAGTCTGTTTAATTTTTATGAAGCGTGCAAACATTATGGGCCCATAAGGAATAACGTAGGAGCGGGGCTAATTAGCTTACTATATTGGCTACGAGAAAGCTACTTTCCCGCGCGCACGAACCAATTTGTTCGAAATTCCGCAGTGAGTGGTTCAATCCCTGTGTCGGAATCAGTTTTCTGGCTGTTAGTGATAGGGAGGGTGCATTATTGAAGATAAATGTGTTCTTTTCTGGATCATAATTTTAAAGAAAAAAAGGTTGAGTCTAGAAAATTTTTCTCTAATGTGCAAATCAGCAATAGCAGAAAGTAATTCAATTATTTTCAAGACCATCTTTTTAAAGAAAACATAGCCGAGAAGAAATTTCTTCAAAGTACTTAGGGACGACAGAAAGATCTATCGCAACGATTGGTTTACGTTGGACAACGTCTGCCTTGCGGTCGAAAGAAAGTTATACTCCGGTGTTGAGGTTCCTCGTCGGATGGTGAGAACGAGCAGGGGGGTATGCGCATAAGTTCTACCTCCACCTTCCGGAAAAGCCGAGTCAATGTTCCCACCTAGAAAACGATGAACAGATTTTTTTAACAGAATAGGGACAAGAAGAGAGATTTTCCGTCGACTCCTTGCGTATGTGGATAATTGTTTCTAAAGGAGAGTCCTCCCCTAGAAGATCCTTTCACCAAACCCCCCCCCCCCCTCAGATTTCGCGGACATCACAGACTCAAGAAAATATCGTAAATGCTGGAATATTTAACCAGTAAGAGGCTTTCCTACCTCAGATTGTAACTACCGGTGACGTCCACACGTCTAGGCAGTGGACGTCCACACGCCCCAAACTAGCTCACCTCTCCTCAGGGCCGGCTTACCTCCTGCTCAAAGAACACACGACACAAGACGTAGCTGAAGTGGACGGAACAAGGAAGGATCATTCAGATGCATGCACCATTATCATTAAAGAAATCCATGTACATTTTAATTATTTATATATTTTTCTTATCATGTTAGGGTTAGTTTTGTTTGTTTGGTTAGTGGATTCGTTGCGGCCGATAGATGTCCCGAGAAGCATACGGAGACCAGGCTCCTAACATACCTGTGGCGATGCGACAAAGGGGGGATGGCAAAGGTGGGCTCGCCCGCGAACTCTGGGTGCAATGCACATACGGCCTACTGCTGGACGGTACGGGTAGCGGAGCTTGCTCCCGGCTTCAGGTAGGCGTCTATCCTCATCGTATCCGAGGCTTTTGGTATTTCGCATGGGCTTCGCGTGGGGATCTGGGGTCCGGTGGGCAATGATTCTGTCCGCCACGTCCTGCCGATGATTTCCCCGATGGCTTTGACTAATTTTTCGTCCTCTACGGTGCTGGCGACGCGTCGTCTCGGTCTGCCGCAAATGCCGGTCCCGGGTCTTCCTGAGGGAGTGCGACCGATGGGGCCACTGCAGAGTGTCGGGATTTTGTCCGGGCTATCTCCGGTCGCAGAAAGTGCTGGCGACGGGATCCAGATGATGGGGCCACCTCGTGGTATTCTTGCGTTGAGTTTGCCACAGAACAATGGCGGCGTTTGAGGTTACCTCGTCAAGGCTAGGGATGTAGCGGTGCCTGCCGGCGCGGAACTTTCACGGTTTATGATTTCTGGTGCACCACGAATAGCCAGGAACTTCCTGATGGGTTCGCGAAACGTCTTGGATCGGGACCAAATTGGTTCGGGACACAGGCTGGGCTTGCTTTGGCCGGAAACTGCCCCGACCGGGTAATACTTGCAATCCGGTGCGGGCCGCCAATCAAGAAATACTTCAGAACCACGTCTCGCGCTTTAGAACTCGGGCGAAGAAGCACCGTGACACTGGACACCGTTCTTAGAACTCCCGCTGAGGAAATCGGCAATGGCTTTACTTCGGCCTCACCGCGTGGTGACCCTTGATCACTTGCTTGACAGGAAAAAACTCGATTTATCGGACACTTCGACTTTTCCCTTGCTTGGTTGGTTCCCGACTGCCGCGTCTCGTGACCCGATACGATCTCCTCGCTATCTTCTATTTTCCCTCTTCATCCCCACCATAGGGGTGCCATCGTCGCACACGAGATTTGAGCCACACGGAATTAGTTGGTTTTACACGTTTAAGGCAGAATAGTCGTTCCCAAAGTGTACACCTATTCTACCTTTGGCTACTGCATGCGAAGTCTCACAATAGTAATGGTTAGTATGTTTTTTTATTGGTACCCACGCAGGGACGGGAACGGTTGACATTTCTTTTTATCATTCATTCTGCCACGCAGTCACAGAAAAACAAAACCACGGCAGCCGCAGCAGCAGCCACGACCATGCCGACGATAGTCAGCACATAATTTTATTATTTTCTCTCCCCATAATTAATGTTTCTGTACGCTCATTTCACGACGTATGACTGTTTTAGGTGGTAAATGATTATTTCATTATTCCTTGGTCGTTTTAGAGACTATAGAACTAATGAATTAGTACCAACGGCTAGCATTCTTTCTAGGCTTTGCACCACAGGCAATTAAACTCGATTTTGTTCTGTTCGCGCTGCGCACGAACCGAAACAAAAAAATCTCATGCAAATGCTGACCGCACCGACGGCTCGACTATCACGCAGCAGCAAAAAACAGTTTGCCTCATCGACAAAAAAAATGTCACAATGAGGCGTACATTTTTTTTTGGAAAACCGTTTCGGTTTGTGCGGGGCGTGAAATTTGATCGGATAAAATGTAAACATTCGCATAATCACAGTGTTTTACTGTACATTTCCCAACACTGTACCCACGCAAATATACTGATCCTTGGTACCGAAAACGGTAACAAGATGCGTCGTCGCAGGTCGCCTCAGATGATTCAAATCGGACCAGAATCGGCAAAGTGCGGAAAACGTATTATCTTCAAAGTGTCGTAACTAGTCGACTACTGCAGTTACGACCTTCGAATTTTGATCAAAGGGGATATCCGATTCTATGGGAAGGGGTAAGGGGTTTATGGTACCGTCAACTGGGGAGAAGATGATCATTTTTAAGGCAAAACATGCAATAACAATGTGTGTTTACATTTTAAATCGAAACAAATATTTTCAAAACATGTACTGCTATACGTTGCAATAATCAACAACTTTAGTTTTCTGAAATGCATTCGCATTTATTAAAATAAATTAAATTATCACACATGTTTTGAGTAATCTGGTTTGGGGTGAAGTTGATCAAGACAGCTCTACTAAAATCATTATGACCTAGTAGTCAAAATACACTAGGTTATTTGTATGAATGTTGAATTTACTACGTAAAGAAGTCTACGAAGTCAATATTTGAAACGAAAATAGCGTCATTTATGACTATCTCTCTCTTTCTTCCACAAATTACATTTTCATGATTATAATCGAAAAACTCGGATTTCTACCTAGCGGTAACATTACTTGAACGGAGAATATTGTTGACTACCGTTTCATAAAAAAATTTGGCACTTTTGACTGACACATCAAATCTTCACCTCAATGATCATCTTCCCCCCAGTTGACGGTAACCTGAAAAGCGTGGAAAATTCGTGGGGTGAATCACAGTCAAAAACTGTGAAGGGGAGGAAGGGTTTTTTTTGTAAGTGTCTTGGAGTGTCCGATGCCTTCTCCTGCCTTGTAGGAGCGACCATGGCCCAAGAGACGATTGATTTCGCCCTGACGGGCAATGAAGAAAAGACTGCGCCTAACCCGAAACGGATCAGGCAGTCATCCGGCGAAGGTGCTCAGAGCAAAGTCAAACGACGTGCGACTATAAAGGCCAAACGTCGTGAGGACGGAGCAGATTGGGGTGCAGAGGAGCCCCAAGGGCGTCGACCCGAGAAGGCGACTTCTCGGCCCAAAAAGGCGAAAGGCCCCAACGAGACGCAAGTCACCGGGCTGCAAGAGGATACTAGCCGGCCGGTGCACATGTGACCAAAAATCCCTGGCAGCTGGTCAGTAGGACAAAGTGGAAGTCGAACCATCTCGACCGGCAAAGAAAGCTAAGAACAGAAAAGAGGCCTTGTTGGTGAAAACTGATAAGGATAGATACGCCGAAGTCCTTAAATCGATGCGGGTCTGGACGTGCAATGCGTCAGACGCACTAAGACCGGCGAGATGATCTTGATTCCAAATTGCGGAGCGCAAGCTAGTGGGACGGACAACAGGAAGCTGGCCCAAGAGGTCTTGGGTTACGGCGCCGAGGTTAGGTCGTTGGGGGCGGAAGTGGCCCTCCAGTGTAAGCAACTGGACGAGGTCACGAACGCGGACGACGAAGTCTCTGCCGAAGCGGTCGTTTTGGCACACACAGGTAGCTTACCTTAGGTTACCAGTTGCGGAAGGTAATGGAGCGAGGAAAGTTGAAGATCGGATGAAGGGACAGCATAGGGTGGGGCCTACCGAATAGGCCCCACCCTATGCTGTCCCTTCGACCGTTCCTCGAGGCACCTGCGAGCTCACTGCGCGACTGCACATGAATAAGCGCTCACTCGTCGACTCAATGAAGTGAAAACCAGAAACAAGAGCCCTGTCGAACGAGCCCTTTCCGTTGAGATTCAAGCCTTTTCTTTCCAGATTACTCGCTTTTTCGCCTGCGTTCCTACCTGCATTCCAAGATCACAACTGATATAGACAATCGTCTTTATATTTTGTGCACTGAAACTAACCTTTCTTCGCTCAGTGCCTTCTTTCGGAAAGTTCCACTTGGCTGTGCAAGAAAAATGGTTCGCGCTGTCTTAAGTACGCTACTCTTGCTCTACCCGAGTTTCGTATCCGCTGCTTTTGCCTTTGACCTAGGTCATCCAATTGCGAAGATCCGAACGGTTATCGCTTTGCCTGGAAGATTGAAACTGATGACGGGATGTTCCTTGTTCGACAAATGGATGACTAATCTCAATGTATGTTGTCTTGTTGTGTGTTTTTCTGTGGTAGCAGAAGGCAAATTGAAGAAAATTTGTCTCAAATCAACCCTCTTCCATTAGATTTGGTGGTACGCCTTTCTACACGCTAACAGATACCAAACGATTGTCCGAATCTTGCGAGAAAATTTTACTTTTCACTGCTAAATGGCTACAGACGCTATCGCGGCGAAAAACTTTCTGCAGTAACCATCGCTGACGGCCATCAGCGATGAAATGTCACTTCACAGACGCCTTTATTGTGTGTAGTTTCAATAATGCGTTTTTCGAATCACTTGAGAGCTGACGATGATTTACCGCTAAACTGCAGCAGACGTTGAGGTGAAATCCGATGAGCTACCCGCGCTGTTAACAGCGGACATAAACTTTCTGCAGCAACAACGCAGCATCGACGGACACCATCGATGTCGAAGTCACTATACACTACAGATTTCCCAGCTGATAAAAGTTATCCACAACTGTCGATTGACCAGGACATTCCGCGTTAGAATCAGCCAGCGAAGTGACTTCCGATTTCCAGATCATCTAATGTATCGTACAGCGCAGTGTCCTCGGGCTGTTTAATCAGCTCTGGGTGCTAGTTTGCCGCACAAGCCACTGCATAAAAGTATTCGTCTCAATGGAATTTTGTGTTCTTTGAGGTTTGTTCAAGTTTCTCAAGCTTAATGTACCTCATTGACATGTTGGGCCAATTGTCTGCTGAGTTGGGTTAAAACGTACATTGTTCAAATTCGTGAATAAATAATTTGATGCTTTGACGATGCTATGCATGTCCTTGTAGATTTCAGCCTTGTTTAGCTGTGTGATTTACTTTTTTGCGTATCTTTTGATTTCGATCTAGCATGTAATTTTGAACAAACAAAAAAAAAACAAGCGGGGTATATACAACTATGGCACGGTTTTGGTATTCGAGAACCGCAATTAATGACTGCGCAAATTCCCAATTACATGAACACTACGAAATAATTACGGACATAAAAACAGTGAATCTGTACACTTGTCGCGATAAACTATCATTGGCGCTATCCCACCAATGCATTCACCCAGATATACGTTTAAGGCAACTTGCAAATTCGTTTCAACTAGATGTGAAGTTCATCCTCCAACTTTCTCCAACCAAGTACGAATCTAGGGGCAGCAGGTTCTTCAAAATTTTAACACCCTCCGCTTCTGTACGTGACACTTCAGCTTGGGAAAAAAAATGACGGAGATTTCGTTCCTTTACGCATATCTCCGACGATGGTTGATGCGAGTCGATTCGTGTGGCACAGTCAATCGCTTCCAGCGAAACGTTGCCTCTATCTTCTCTTTGATCCACCGCACCACACACCGTACCGGAAGCTTATATGTGTGTTACTGAACGGAAAATAATTTCCCCGGTAGATGTGCCGTGTCTAATAGCACGAGCTTCAGTCGTACTTTCCGCCAGAGTTTAGCTCGACTCGTCAAGATTGGAAACGGCTGCCACCCTGAGCTTCTTCTCTCATTCCCACGAATCGACCGAAGCTGCACAGTCTTACTATGGGGTGGAATCCGAATGAAGAAATAAGGAAGGACTGCTATGCTGTGAGCAAAGTCTGGTTATCAGTGTGAAATGAGCCACTTCAGAGTCTGATGGTCTGAGATGGAGCAGTAATTTCCATCGGAGCCGGTGCTGACTAGGGAACGCACGATTGAATAGTGATTACGGTGTCATTTGGCAAAGACTGGTGTTGAAATAGGAAGAAAATCTGCCGATTATTACCACTTTAAATTCTAAACCGGAGTAAGTAACATGGATTTTAGGTTATTGTTATTTTATGCTCTAGGACTGAGCCTTACGACATAGGGAGTTTTAAAATGTTACGTACCTTATTACTTACGAGTTTAAAGAATTACTTGAGAGCCATTTGTTCGTAATAGTCTGCTTACATGATAAAACATTTTAAACAGTATTGAAGCGATGTATGCGTCTGTGTCTTCTTTCCTTGTTTACATTTCAGAAAAGGAACTATGGGTGTGCAGAAGCAATTCGCAATGTAGAAATCCCATAGTTTTTAGGTATTTCTTCCATTCACAACTATGTTTCTAGCAGAGAAAGAAACAGTCAATATCATCAGTTACAGTCCAATAGTAATCTCAACTGATAAAATCTTGAACAACACATTAATTTGTCAATCTGAGCGGAACCGAAATCATTCCCGATCCTGTTTGGGCTACTTGTCATCATCGTTTCCTTTGTACATCGTTTGATATAAAACACATTTTTTGTTGCCACTTAGTCATTATATTCCATGCAGTCACCCACACGAGACAAAGTCTTTTCCTATATCTGACATGACATCATAATCAGCAAGAGGACCTCGCTTTGTGTTACTTGGCGTTAGGAGCGTGTGAGCATCTCGTCGCCCCGGTGTGCTATAGCGACAATGCGACATCGAAACCGACCACGAATGGCACCTCGGAACAGTAGGAAAAAAAGCAATTTCATCCAATATTTTCCGCACCTTAACGCTTGGCTGCCCACCAGCAAAAAAGTGCTTATCTCACTCGTCAAATCAGAAGTGATATTTTCCGCCCCACCCGGTGTTGCTGCCGCGTCGTTGAATTCCAGTCCGACGTCGTCGTCCTCCTCCGATGTCATCATCGTGAGGATTCTTCAGTCTCAATGAGCTCGTTTTCATTATATCCGACATGAAGGTTATGCTATCAGATCTTCTCTGGGAAACATAATAATGGTCGGTGGAGTTCGAGAGATGGGACTTTTTCTTTAATCTGCCCGCGATGGCAGTTGGGGAGTAATCATAGCGATTACATGTCCTGAAAGTAAAACAGTGAACAAGGAATTTTGTATTGCAATTTGTACAAACGAAACTGAATCGACTCAGTTGATGTGCCATTTCTACCCAGTTTTGTCTGAAATTGGCAGTTGTTGAGATGAAACTGCCCAGGATCCAAATTGACATCAATCCAAATGCACCCCTCATTTTAAGGGGCACCAATCTCAACAAAGAAGCAGCTCAATTACGACTTTTTTAAGTTGTTGGCAGGTGACACAGTCTTTTCCGTCAAAGGACGTAGCCTTCTTGTAATTTGTAGTAGATTGCAGAAAAGTTTGCATACTTTATCCATTACCTTGCAAAAATGGAAAATTTCTCCGAATGCTTCCAAAACTCAGCTTAAAATTTCACCGAGAGCTTCCGAGCCAAGCGTTCCATAAGCCGAAAGCTTCTTATTTGATACCTTCTAGCAGACATATTGTCATTATGAATGGACTTAGGACTAATGCTAGATCAAAAAATTAACTTTCGAAAATAACACTGAAGGCATTCAAGCCAAATAATTAACTGACCATTTTTATGGAAAACTAAATTTAAAAAGTTATGGTTCTCAGCAGTCTTGCATCGAAATTGGGTTAGGGGAAAGACGGTCAATATGCGCTCCTTAAGCAAATCTTTTAATTTGATGGAGATTTCATCCGGAACAATGTAGTTTCGAAGTGTTTATCAATAATCAGTCATTATATGATCCAAGAATTTTCAAAAAAAAAAAAAAAACAACAATATTACAAGTAAATTATTTTATTGAAAAATAGTGTATTTCCATTTAAAGTTAACGACGCTGGGCAATATGCGAAACCAAAAATGATAATCAAAATATTCCAATATTTTTAACTGAAACAGTCACACTTTTTTGCATAGGATTAGTGTCAGTCTTATATTTTACACCGCGGTGGAGGTTGGTACTCGGATTCTGATGGCTTTTCCGCAAACGTGACCTTTAAGTGGTCTTGTTGTGTAGGGGTTATCACGCCTATCTAGAGAGTAGGAGGTTGAGGGTTCGAGTCCCTCCAAGACACGTGGATTCTTTTTCGCAAATTTCATATCAATTTGTCCATTTCGAAATATATGCTGTGCATATGCACAGCCAAGATATTTAACAAAAAAAAAGTCTTAGACTGATTGTAATAAAGAGAAAATGTTTTTTGTAACTAAAAAAATGCATTGTTGACAAAAATAACGAAAATATATCTTAAAGAGCCAAAAAAAAAACATTTTTATAAAAAAAAAATAAATACAGATTTTTTGACAAAGTTTTTTTGTGAAGTGTCTTTCAAATGTTAACTGGCTTCAGCCACTCACGATTTTGAGACAAAATTTGGGTTGATAACCAAGAAAATGTGGTGGCGCTACTGTGCCGAGATCTACTGTGGTATTCTGCTGCCAGAATTCACACAGATTTTATTAATAGATTTTCCATTATTCATTGTTGTTGTCGTTGCTGGTTCGTCTCACCGTGAGTCCGTTTGTCCGTGTCGTGAATCCAATGATCGTTGCCGCATTGTTTGGTTGCCAATTAAATCCGGGTACGTTGGAGGAATGCCTCCGAGAAGAACAATTTGTCAGTCGTCATCAGGCAGTCATAACGGTAAGGGCGCTCCCCAATACGCCACCGTGTAGGCTGCGCATCCGGCAACTGACGAGGGTTTGGTGGAGGGGATGGGAATCAAACCCATGACCATTCGCTTGTAAGGCGAACATGTAGCCAACTAGGCTACGGAACCCCCTATACGTTTCATAATTATCTGCCCTATGTTTTTTGCAGTCGATCACAAAATTTATATAGTTTAAGGGACATTTGTAATCGTGTTGAAAATGGATATGGTTCCGGAGATGTAGATGGGAGTACTTACTGGGGTAACCTCCCGGCCTGGAAAAATATCCACTGTCTGTCTGGGGAAGGGCCTTTTAACCGAAAGCCATTCGGTCGAATGGCACTTGGCCGAAGGTTGACCTAAAGTAGACCGAAGGCCACTGGACCGACAGGGTCATTTGGCTAAATATGTTATTTGGCCGAACAAGTCATTAAACATTAAACGTCTCACTTCTCACTTCTCACCAATCATTTCTCACTTTTCACTGTGAAAAGTGAGTATTGCACAGTGATAAGTCAAAGATGGGCAATGAGAATGAGGAGTGAGAAGTAAGAAGTGAGACGTCTTTTATGAGAAGTGAGGAATGATGATTGAGAAGCAAGGTTTGTCTCACATATAATAAATTAAATATATCTGATGAAAATTAATAAAGTAACCAAAGCGACACTTTATTTCGATGTAAATCAAAATCAATTGAAAAAAGTGCTATTGCAGATTTTAGCAACGCAACGTATGCATTTTCTGTTAAATCGAACGTTGACAGTGTTATAGAAAACGTGTTCAATTTAAAGGTAATGCTTACAAGAAAAAAATTTGGTAACCATAATGAGATTCACCTGCATTGCATATTTTATATAAATTATTACTGATGGTTGCCAACTCTTTATGTATAGCTCTTTAGAATTCCCGAATTTGTGTTTGTGAGAGTGCATTTATTTTGAACAAAGACACACATAAAATAGTCGTCGTTAACCGATTAACTTACCAAAAGCTCTGAACGACCTATTTGCCCAAATAATATATTCGGCCAAATTGGGGAAAGGTCATTTGGCCGAATGACTAGGCCGAACAAACCATTAGGCCAATTAGGAAAGTAAGAAATTAGGCGTGAGAAGTGAGACGTCAAACATTTCTTCTCTCATTTCTCACTGCTCACTGTAAAAAGTTCGAAGTGAGAAGTGAATAATGAGACGGCTTACTTCTTACTTCACACTACACACTTTTGACAGTGAGACGTGAAAAGTGAAGAGTGAGACGTCCAACTTTTCACTCTTCATTTCTCACATCTCACTGTGGAAAGTGAGTAGTTTGAAGTGGATAGTAAGACGTCATTACTCATTTCGCGCTTCTCACTGTTTTCAGTAAGAAGTGAGAATTAATACTCTAATCTCTTTTATCACTTCGCATTTCTCACTTCTCACTGTGAAGTATGTGAAGTGAGTAGTGAGACGCATCACTTCTTATTATGCACTACTCACTTTTCTCAGTGAGAAGTGGAAAATTAGTAGTGAGAAGTGAGACGACTCACCTTTCACACCACATTTCTCACTTTTCAAATAACCTTTTCGGCCAAATATCTTGCTACGCCCAATTTGGCAAAACGTCGAGTAATAATCAATTTTTATTTGTGTTTCACTTGGTAATATTTAATTGTAGATGTTTTCTTCCTTTTAGTCATAGAATATTCTTTCGGGTTTCGCATATTCAAATTAATTTGTGTTTCACCTGATGATATTTCGTGATTGATTTTTTCCTACTTTTAATTAGACCTGTGCGCCGACTGATAGATCATTTTCAGCCAACGGCGGGTTCCCATACGAATGCCGGACAAAACATAATATATTGCTCGAATTTATCACCAAAGTATGGTGGCTCAAATTAGTATGGGAAAAACTTTTTTCAATTTTTTTGATGGGCCGTTAAACTGCAAATCACTGTTTTTGGATGTTTCTGCATACATTTTTACATAAAAACTTCCAACCAGTTTATCACCGCCCAAACGTTGACCGATTTGGCTGAAATTTTGTCCAGACCATCAGGGCATCAAATAGAACCGAATAAGAGGGCGGCCATTCAAAAAAATTGAAAAAGTGTTTTTTGAGCCGCCCTACCAAAGAGTAATTTTGGAACGCTGAATTCATTTTCAGGTTAGAGTTGGTGTCCATACTATGCTACTCGAGTACTCCTGGAGGCGCAAGCCTTAGGGTCTGAAGCATTAACAGCGTCCTCATTCTAACATTGAAACACTCAATTTTTAGCTTTGGAGCAACTACGAGCAAATCACCACACTAACCACCAGAAAGTGTTCATGATGATGATGATGATGATACTACCATGTAACAAGGCACTTGCCGATAGCACTGACCATATCTGACAAACGATTTGATCATGATTATGCTATTGTTTGTATTCCATCAGACTCCTATATGAAGGGCCAAAAATGGGTGGGGTGGTTCCATAAGCAAAGACGCTTATGCGAATCCACGGGATGAATAGGAAATCTCCTTCCAGAAGAAAGTTCGTACATACAATATTATAATGTAGCCCTCGTTTCCCAGATTGACCCAATAGATGGGGAGACGAGCCCGCCTTTTATCCACGAGATGTTAACAACAGGAAGTTGGCGATTTCACTCTTCCTATCCGAATCGCTTCAATCGGGCACTGATGTTTTTTTGTAGGGGATATAATCATATAGTTTCAATGTAATTGGGTAAATATATATAATGGATTTCTATTACCAAGTTTCAATTCCATGTCGTGGATGAGAAAGGACCTTTCTTCAACGCCAGCTAGTCTCAACCACACTAACCACCAGAAAGTAGACCAAAAATAGGTTTTAATACATGATACCAGATCGTTCCGAATCTTTCCCGTCAAAAGTTTAGTCAAATTTTCTTTTGCCATACAAATTCAATAAAAATAAAATAATTAATCATACAAATTTGTTCGGGAGTTTCTGAGTTCAGTGCGTGATTTCTCTTGTTTCGGACAGCAGAACGATCGCGCGATCGGCCGAAATATTGTGTTCTGCATTACGCGGCCGGTAATAAAGTTAATCAGTTCAGTGCGTGATTTCTCTTGTTTCGGACAGCAGAACGATCGCATGTCGCGCGCGGTTGAACAAAGCACGCTCTTCAATAGTTTGCTGTAGCCATCGAGCAAGTGAGAGTGCTGCGTCTCCGTGCGGTCGTCCAAAGCGCGAATCTCCTCAGTTTTCATATGCCACCGGGCTTGCATGTTTTTACTTTTAACTCGTATTAGTGTTATTTCCCATCCCATAGATCGCATCGCTTACCAAAGTAAATCCAGATAAATTATCCTTTGTAACTAAAACGATATCCTATCCCAAGACAATCGTGGAGATGCAGAGGTATACTCGGTCTCTAGTAGCAACGAGAGTCGGACTAACAATCCTTCCATTCCTATATGACCGTAAGGACGTGGCTGGCGCCGTTATTGACTTTGAATATTTGAGCTCCCAAAACGTGTACATTGAGAATGGGTAGCTAATCCCAAGCCCCATTTATTGTGTTCTCTGTACAATTTCGCAAGTTCAGTCAATCATGGAGTAGCAACTACGAATTGTGCGGTCATAATACTCATGCTCATGCACAAATTTGTTCGGGAGATGCTTTACATCATCGAGCTCAAAAAGCCACCAAAAATTAGATGTACAAAATACAATAATCAAATTTTGGAATCAGTGTGTGAAATTAAACAAATACGAGCTTCGCAAAACGAACGATTTTTTTTAGGTTTTGTTCGGGTCTCCGCCATTGTGCGACGTGGCGGCGTCACGCCATTGATAATCCGTAAATTCCACCAAGAAGTGTCTGAAAACTGCTCCAGGAATTACATCGGCAGATCCTCCAGAAGTTCCTTCGAAAGTTCCTCCAGGAGTTCCTTCGGGCATTTCTCCATGAGTACTTGCAGTTGTTTCTCCGGAAGTTCCTCTTGGAATTGCTCCGGAAGTTCCTCCAGGAATTCCTCCGGAAGTTCTTCCAGGAATTCCTCCGGTAGTTCCTCCAGGAATTCCTCCAGTAGTTCCTCCAGGAATTCCTCCGGAAGTTCCTCCAGGAATTCCTCCGGAAGTTTCTCCAGGAATTCCTCCGGAAGTTCCTTCAGGAATTCCTCCGGAAGTTCCTCCAGGAATTCCTCCGGAAGTTCCTCCAGGAATTCCTCCGGAAGTTCCTCCAGGAATTCCTCCTGGAAGTTCCTCCAGGAATTCCTCCGGAAGTTCCTCCAGGAATTCCTCCGGAAGTTCCTCCAGGAATTCCTCCGGAAGTTCCTCCAGGAATTCCTCCGGAAGTTCCTCCAGGAATTCCTCCGGAAGTTCCTCCAGGAATTCCTCCGGAAGTTCCTCCAGGAATTCCTCCGGAAGTTCCTCCAGGAATTCCTCCGGAAGTTCCTCCAGGAATTCCTCCGGAAGTTCCTCCAGGAATTCCTCCGGAAGTTCCTCCAGGAATTCCTCCGGAAGTTCCTCCAGGAATTCCTCCGGAAGTTCCTCCAGGAATTCCTCCGGAAGTTCCTCCAGGAATTCCTCCGAAGTTCCTCCAGGAATTCCTCCGAAGTTCCTCCAGGAATTCCTCCGGAAGTTCCTCCAGGAATTCCTCCGGAAGTTCCTCCAGGAATTCCTGGAAGTTCCTCCAGGAATTCCTCCGGAAGTTCCTCCAGGAATTCCTCCGGAAGTTCCTCCAGGAATTCCTCCGGAAGTTCCTCCAGGAATTCCTCCGGAAGTTCCTCCAGGAATTCCTCCGGAAGTTCCTCCAGGAATTCCTGCGGAAGCTCCTCCAGGAATTCCTCCGCAAGTTCCTCCGGAAGTTCTTCCAGGAATTCCTCCGGAAGTTCCTCCAGGAATTCCTCCGGAAGTTCCTCCAGGAATTCCTCCAAGAATTCTTTCGGTAGTTTTTTTCAGGATTTGCTCCGGAAGTTCCTCCATGAATAGCTCCAGGAATTCCCCCGGAAGTTGCTCCAGGAACTACCCCAGAACTTCCTCCAAGAATTCTTCCGGAAGTTTTTCTAGGAATTCCTCCGAAAGTTCCTCCAAATCCTTCAGAAATTTCTCCGGGATTTCCCCCGGAAGTTCCTCCAGGAATTGCTCGGGAAGCTCCTCCAGGAATTCCTTGGGAAGTATCTCCGGGAAATCTGTAGGAAGTTCTTCTAAGAATTATTCCAGAAATGCCCCTCGAATTCTTCCGATAATTCCTTCAAACATTTTTCAGGAATTCCTCTGGAAATTCTTATGGAATTCTGAAATATTTTCATCCGAAATCTCCTAGTACATACTGCCGAAGAAGATTTAGGAGCAATTTCTTGTATTTCTCTTACTTTTTAGCTGAAATAGCCTATTTTAAATCAAATAAGTTTTTCTTCAATTTCATTTTTTTTTGTATATAGACTCTCTTGGAAATGAGAATTAATGCTGCATACTTTTAAAGGAGAATATTGTCATATAAGTTTATCTGAAACTATATTAATCAAGACTTAACAGTAAAAAGGTCTTTGACGTGGTAAAAAATATTTAAAAAAATTTAATCAATTCTCATACGGCGGCACGCCGATTCATTTTTATGGCGGCGGCGGTGGCGTGGCGCGGATTTCTGTCATTTGATGTTTTTTATTTAGTATTAAGGTGTTTTTTAATTATTAATTAAGTTCAACACTGAATTGGGAATTGTTTTTAAAAATTATTAATCATAATCCTGCGTGCCAGGGAAATGTTCCATGTGCTTGTTCTGGATATTTTGAAATCCTCTAATAAGTACGCGGAAAACTTAAATTGTTTAGATAATTTTACAATTAACGCAAATTCTTCATTCGAAAATTCTGCTAGCTGCTACAAATCGGCCATTCCGTCGTAGGCTCTCTTTTCGTGTTTCATCTCATATTAAATTGTTTTGATGCAAAAGTATAATCACTTAGGAACAATTTAAATTTTAAATTCAAAACCAAATGAAACAAATGGAGATTATTATTATTTAACAACTAAGTAAAATTTATGTTGAGTGTAAGGCTACTAACAATTTATTCAAATGCTAATATGCTTTGTCATTTAGTGAAAAACTTGTGCCTTTCTCTGCAACAAGAAACAAATTTACCTACGCGTCTGGAATAAGGCTTTTTTTCGGGATTCCTCTCGATTTCGGTTTCCAAACATAAACATTAACTTGGGATTTTATTTGCTCCCGGTTTCCATGCATGAATCCCTAAGAAACCGAGCCCGCAAAAATGGAGAATAAAATTTTAAATGAAAAAAGTTTCTTGCCCCTGCTTGAATTCCTCCATATTTTTCAACCGGAGCACCACGCGACCCTGTTGGAAAACCCCCACCGCCCCCGTGTGCCACGTGCAACACTCTCCTTCGGAAGGCTGGCAGTCTCCGTGACCTATAAATAGGGTGAGTTCGGTGTAAACTTTGTCAGAATTCCAGTAAATAGGTGGATGGCATTATTTGTGCGAAATATTTGAAATTGAGTTCGGGTTCCTATTTGTGGGGGAAGGTGGCTTATGCCGTTTTGTGGCTTGTTTCGTTTGTTCAGGTGAAGGCAAACCCCGAGCTCTATACCGAAAGCAAAGAAAGTCACACTTTGACATGCTGAAATTTGGAATATTTTATTTCCTAGTACCACGGTTAGGCGCGTCTTGTTCATTTTGATGCAGGGTATCACCGAGACAAAAGGTTAGTCACAAATGCTGTAATCTGATCTAATCATTACATCAATTCGGATCAAGCCCAGCATGTCAAAAAGATTAGACATATAATAGGGAGAAGATTTTTTTGGACACCACTTCCAGTTTCCGTAGAGAACGATTTTGTATCTAATGTACCTACTTATGTTGTTATTCGATATTGTATTTTTAATATGTTGAGAATAACTCACAGTTTATGCCAGTCAATTCATTATTGTCCGACGTTCTGTCTGCTTGCCCAGCCCATTGCATTCGATTATGGTCCTTTGAGTGTTTTCGAATGACGCTGCCCCTATCTATTGGTGAACAAAATTTAGTATAATCTTGATAAAAGGTATTACTAATATATGGTCGAGCAATAGAGATGCTGCTCGTTAATGTAACTGTCGATTTCATACAACTGAATTAAAACAAACGTTCACCACACTGCAGTGTATTCAAAAGGAATACCTAGTTGCGGAATTTTGCTCTTCCTGTCATAAGGAGTAGACATTTTCAACATATTAATTCTGCTTATCGAACAACAAGCTCTGCATCTCCTCTTCTCGATACATACATAAACACCCAAATACACGACGTTATTCGTCAAAATTAACATTTTAAAGTCTAACTGAATTCGCCCTATAGTAGACCCTTTGGGGGTCCATAATAGGAAATGGCTTCCTTATAGTCGACACTTCATTTGATTTTCATGTCTGTTTCGGGACGTTCTTCTTCCCTATTATGGACCCCAAAGATATTCTTATAATGGACACTCTCGTGTTTATTTTTCATAGAATTGTAAAAAGTCATCTAATTTCACTTTCCATAGCATTTTCAATGCATGTAATCAAATCATTGAGCTGTAAGGTAGGTTCTCCCGATGGAATTTCATAGGAAAATGTTGACATTGTGCTGTAATAATGCAAAAATGGCTGGAGGGTCCATTATTGGTTAGGGGTCCACTATTGGGCACTATACCCTACTTTATTTATTACTAAGGCCGATACAAATATTTAAAATCTATTTTGTCTCCCCCCTCCGAATTTTTTGCCGAAGAATAATATTTTGAAGGAGCAACAAAATAAAATTCGGATAATTTTGAGGATTTTTAAAACATTCTTTTAATATTTATTTTTTTATTATCCCCCCCTCCCTTGACCTTTCGGAGACCAGTAGGACAAAATGTGTTTGTAACAGCCTAATTTACTTAATGCAAAAAAATCTAATTTGAACCAAACTAGTGGAAAATGTAGGAGAATTATTGAAATAGTTTAAATTTTTCTAGTGCCAATACTTTTTATCCTAAAAATTCAATACTATTGACTCATCGCATCAACGAAAATTGCATGAACGGTGGGCAACACTGTAGCGGAGTGTCGGAGAAACATTTTAGTAGGGTAAGACGGTATAATATGCCCCCCCTAAGGCAAAACCTTGATAACTTTTTACTTTTCATCGCAATTTATGCAAACTTTGTGTTATTTGGTAGTGCAAGAAGTCGCGAATGCATTGCCCGTGAGTAGTCATATAAAAATATTACAGATAACACGTAATAATGCTTTTTTGAAAAGTCGTGAAAAAATGGATTTAAAAAGGTGCCTGGGCAATACGCCCCACCTTAGCCAGAGACGTTCCATAGCCCTTCATTAGTATTTCATCAATCCCATAATAAAAAGGTTACAAACTTATGTGCCTGACATTAAAAACCAACATAAGTCCATTTAATCAGGTTTTAATTACATTTCAATAATTTCCATACAATTTGAAGCAACTGCTGCAAGCTCGCCGCGCTTGTGTCCAGTTGGTAAGGGCATATCGTCCTGCCTACACTGGGGCGTTTTGGCCAGTAAAACATATTTTCGAAAATCGTTACGTTTTTGAAGATGGATGCAATTTTATATCATATTAACCACTGAGAAAAGTTATTTTGTTGCACAACTGAGTGTTCCCGCGCAAGTTTTGCGAACAGTATGCTAGCGTCGCTCCAGAATGTTGAGCAAACAAACATAAAAAGTTACATCAAAACTGTCACTTTTTGTATTTTGCTATTATTTTCATTATGTAATACAAAAATACTTCCACATTCACATAGTACAATGGTTTTACAAATATTTATAGGTACCAACTGATTTTGGCCCTTAGTTAGTTATAGTTTTCTAGAAATCAAAGAGGGGCGTTTTGGCCAGGTGGGGCGCATTATACCGTCTTACCCTATATAGTTATTTCTACAGTTCGGTACAATATAACATCAGTCCCATTGTAAACACACCAGTAGTTTGTTTAGGGCAGAGCTACTACACTCGCTTTGTGCATGCTATAAATGGAAATGCACCACAAACACTTCTGCTTATGAATCGGTAACCCGAAATAAAAAGTAAAATCGCCGTTGGCTATTTATGCTTCGAAAGTAACGAACAAACAAAAATTACGGCAGCCAGTCTGCCCCGTCTGATGCCTTGGTTCTGTTCGTCGCCCGTTGAAGGATTGTCAAGGAATTGCTCCTGCATTCAGTACGGAGTCTGTGTGACGACGTCACTTTCGTCTGAATGCCGGAGACGATTAGGTTCGACAAACTTGTAACCATTTACGAGCTTTGGCGAGTGAAATGCCCCGCGCCGCCAGTTGGATTGCTGACTGCGGCGGAAGCAACGCTGCTAGTTACGGAACGCGGCGAGGTTTACTTATCCGAGCTGATGCATTCAACCGGGGTGCGACCCAGCATAGTGCCACACACCAGTATACTGGTGCTGCGCGTTGTATATTCGAAATAAAATATTTACGAGACAATTAGGAGCGTGCATACATAATAATGGGGCACTTTGTGCCACTCGGTTGCATGCTCCAACTTGACACCGTCAACGAGGTGAATGCATTCGAATATGTGTGTCACATAGTCATCAGTGGTGGAATGCTTTCAAGCTCGTATTACATGTGGTTTAAAGCAGCACCACCCGATTAGTCGATGCAGTTACTGGCATTCAATGGTGATTCTGTTTTCGGTTCCGGAGAGAATAATGGTTGTAAGGCGAAGAAAAGCCTTTTAGTAACCCTCCAAAACATCATGAGAAATTACGGAAACACCAAGGATTGGTCCCAGAGAGAAATGAAAGAAAAACTTTTTTTTATTTAATTAATTTTCCATTTTCCACATTATTCTTAACATCATTTCAAGTGGTTGGCCTCTTGGCAATTCATCTTCAGTTTAGTTTCTAATTTTAATTGTTTTAATGATAATTTATAAAAGTTTATCTATATTTTCAAGGTAGCCTAAAAGAGACATCGGTTAATTTTTAAAATTTGATAACCTAACTACTATTTACACAAATATTTACAATAATAATTTGATAACCTAGATTGGAACCAGCGCCCTAATTGCAGCTTGGTCCGAAAATAAGCAATGAACCCTAAATCGATCTTTACACTCACCAACGCGTTCTTGTAGTGTTTTAATACCGGCCAGACGGTGGACCTCAAAAGTTCGTTCGGGAGGAGTTCGGGAGGGCTGTTCATGATTGTCCTCAGGAATTTGTTCTGCACTCTTTGGAGTTTGAGGTGATGGGTTTTAGCGTAGCTCTCCCAGACCAGCATGCCGTATTCGATCACGGGAAGGATGATTTGCTTGTAGACAGCAAGTTTATTTTTCAGGGACAAATACGACCGGCAGTTGATCAATGGGTACAGCAGTTTCAACAAAACGTTACACTTTGTCACCGTCTTGTCAACCTGTTGCCGAAAAATAAGCTTGGTGTCGAGGGTCAAGCCAAGGTAGTCAGCCTCGTTGGCCCATTCCACTGTTGTGCCATTGAGGATGATTTTGCAGTCCTCAGCCGGAACAAGCCTGGGGGATTTCGAGTGGGGGAAGATGATGGTCTGGGTTTTCGCCGCGTTGTTACAGATCTTCAAGCTGGTGAAATAATCTGTCAGGACATCCAGGCCTCGTTGGACTTTTTGCCACGAGCGCTCGTATGAATCGTCCCCTGTAGACGATAGAGGAATGTCGTGGAATGACTTTCCCAAACTTCCAGGACAATGGGAAGTAGCTGAGTCGCATACACTGATTGAAGATCAGCGAAAGGTGCTCAAAGAATGGAGCACTCATGTGTTTGAGCTCGAGATTTATGTTTTTTGATGATTTGATATAGGCCGTCAGTTCGTCAGCCAGCTGAGATCTCCAACTCCTCCGAAAAGTCGTTTGGTCACCTTCCAGAATGGCTTAGCACAGTCTGAGAGAGCGCGGATCTTATTGGAAAAATCACTATTTCTGAGGTCCACCATTTCGGCCTGAATAATTTTAGTCATACGATTGCACCGGGTCTTAAGCGCAGGCACCCCAGTACGTAGGTACTGTCTGCGAGTGACATTTCGCAGACGGATCAAATCTTTGGTGAGTGTATCAATGGTCAGGGTGCTGGGCCTTTGGTACATTCTGTTCGCGGGCTAGGGGGAGAGCCTCCTGAATGACGTGCAGCTGCTCGTCGATCTCTTCGGATGACACCGTATGCCGCTGGTAATCGATGTTCTCGTCTACGCACCGTTGAAACCGACCCTAGTCGACATGGTGGTAGTTTCGCCGGGTCAGCTCGTTCCGATTCACCGAAGTTCCAACTTCAGCCACCACCGGAGACGTGATCGTTCATGTTCGTAATGAAGAGGTCGAGTGTTGTCAAGTGTGTCAACCGGGTAGGGCTGTCAGTGCTCAGTGGCCCTCCAGCTCGTCGTTGGACCATACGACTCCGTTCCGGTTTGAGACGGTGTTTCCCCACGATTGGTTCTTTGCATTCAGATCTCCAGAGATGATGAACTGCCCCTGCCTTCTTAGTTCTTCCGACGTGCCGTCGTCAACTTTGACTTATGTGGGACAGTAAGCCACGATGAACGTGACGACTCCGACGGAGGTGGTGACTTCCACTCCAATGGCTTCGATGATTTTCAGCTTGAAATCCGACAGCAGGCGGCATGCGATTGCCACTAATCCCCCTCTGGAGCTTGTTCGATCGAACCTCACCAGCCTAAAACCCGGAATTGTTGCGCTTACCTCGGGCTTCAGATGAGTTTCGGTGATGAAAGCGGCGTCAATCTCCTTCTCCTGATTTCTCGACGATTTTGCTCCTGAGCGAGCAAGCGTTCCAATTTAACAGACCCAACCTAGTAGCCATTCTCAATGACGAAAAGGCCCAGAGTGTAGATCTGAGCGAACCGGGATTTGCAGCTTCGAAGCCGAGCCGCAAGTTGACTGAATATCGGAGCCAGCTGGTCCGGGATGTAGGGCGGAGCGGAATCCCCCAGGGGAAGAAGGTGCTCATCTTGCTGCTGGCGGAATCCTGGGGGAGAGAGCGGCGGTTATTCGCTGGTGGACGGGCTGGATGTTGCTTTGCTAGGCTTGACTTCCGGTGGATCCGAGGCAGCAGCAGCTGCGAGTCTTCTTTGCGGTTGCAGCGGCGGAAGGGCCGGGATCGGCCGTCGCGGAGGCGGGGTTGTCGGGAAGTTTCGTTCGTTGAGCAATGGGAGCGATCTTCAGGCTGGACGATTTTATGTGGAAGCTTTTTTGCGGATTTCGCAGAACTCCGCGCGATTTGGTGGCCTTCGTGGTGGCCCGATGCTGTTCCCCACAGTTGGCACACTTGGAGTCAGCTTCTTCCATTTGCTCGCGCTCGTCGATGCCATGGTCACCGCCGCACCGGGTGCATCGTGCGTTCATGAAGCAGTTCCGCGTGCTATGGCCGAAGCGAGACAGTTCATACACTGCGTGACGTCACGATGCACGGGCTTGTACTTTGTGGGTGTAAAACTGGAACCGTTTCGCATTCAGGTACTCCAGCACCTTGACGAAGTGAGACCTTCCCTCGGTCATTAATTTCACACCTTCGACGCAGTGGAAAGGTGCACTTCAGGCCCCTGGCGATCAGTTTCCGAAGGTCGGGCCGAAGGTCCGACGGGTCCCCTTTCACGAAAATCGGCGGGCACTTCTCCTTCCGCTCTGGTGATTTATCGTGGAACAGAGGCTGTTGCTTCTTCCGTTTTTTCGTGGTACCCAGCAGATTGCCGGCGTCACCATCCTTGAGCGAGGAGTACTTGTTGCTCAAGAGAAGCTTTTCACTTCCCTCGTCGGGAGCAACCTCCTTCGATGGACGCTTTCGCGTTTTATTCGCGACCGAATTGGCCGCGGTATCTCCCATGACGGGTCCGGGAGAAAATAACGCCAACGTGATGAAGCGGAAACGTAAACACAGCGAACGAGCGAGAAAAAACACTTGGAAAAATGCGCGAGCAAAAAAACACGTCCGTACGTGTTGCTGTCTCGAACTGAAAAAAAAAAACTTTCACTTACCGTCCCCCCCATACACGCTCCGACGTGTAGTACAACTTTGACTCCGCACCCAGGGAATTTGGTTCGGTCGGAGTCAAGTCCGACCGTCTGTGGGCAAGTTGTACTGTCCAACAGTCGTACAACTTGCTCACAGACGATCCGACTTGGCTCCGACCAAACCAAATTTCTTGGGGCGGAGTCAAAGTTGTACAACACGTCGGAGCGTATGTGAGGCCCCTTATGTAGCATACACACGCTCAAACACGTTGGACCAACATTGACTCCGCCCTCAAGAAGTGCTTCGGTTGCTGCTTTGCTCGACCGTGTGTGAAGTTTTCTAAACAACCATTTGACAGTTGGCGACTCGGTTGGAAAAAATTAAAACGGTTTGATTTTGGTTTGAGTTGTCGGGGGCAGAGTCAAGGTTCGTCGAACATGTTTGAGCGTTTGTAGTGAAGTCGCACAAACCCACATATATTTTTGATGGTTGGTGCTCAAGTTAGCGCTTCGGTCGTCCGTGTGTGATATTGTTGGTCGAATAAATTATGCAGCGTACTCACCGGTCAAGCAGTTTGACCAACATTGACTTCACCTCTCGTTTAGTCAAACATCCACCATGTTCTACTAACAGCGGCGTGAAAATCAAAAAAACATGTTCGGCGAACCTTGACTCCGCCCCCGACAACTCAAACCAAAATCAAACCGTTTTGATTTTTTCCAACCGAGCCGCCAATTGTCAAATGGTTCAAACGTCTAAGCCGAGTTAAGTAACTTCATTTAATTCCACCAATTATTTCGATATCTTTGCAGATACGTATTTCCACCACAACTGTGTGGTCGTCTTTAGTGTCTCGCACTTGACTCGACTAGTCGTTAAGTCATTAAGTTGAGTTAAGTCGAGTCAAGTACGAGAAGTCAGTGAAGTCAAAGTAATTTGTTGGTCCAGAGACAACCTGGTTCGGACCTTGCTTAATAAAAACCCAAAGATGCAGTCCATGATTGGTGCAGCTTTTAACCCCCACTGTAGGATACATTTGGGTTTTTACGTAGGGCTACGTCTGTGCATATGGGTTTCTGTAACATATGTGCAGCTGCATTTAGTCACATTTGAGTTGCTGCAACCAAATCGATCCGGTCCAGTCTGGGGTGTGTTCTATACCGGGGTACACTTTCCGATTTCTAACATTGAAGAGCGTAAAGAAAATATGATACACTTTGAACGTTAATATCTCATCCGTTTCTCAATGGATTTAAAACTTGGACCAAGAAAGAGTCAACACTTATATGAAGTCTTCTAAAACTTTTGATTTTAAAATATGTTTCACTGATTATTGATAAAAAATTAAAACTAAAGTCCACTCTCCCCATCTCGATGTTCTTCATCTCGATATCTCTCCCTATGTCGATGGTTACGTCGGTACTTTCAATATTCATACATTTGGGCATTCTACATCTCGATAACCTCCCTATCTCGATATCTCTTTATCTCGATGTGTTCTGTTCATATTTTGTTCTGGATTCACTCTCCTTATGTAGATATGTTTAAATTTTTAGGCTACTAGACCATCTTTGAACAATAGCAAACGCATCAATAACAGGAAACGACATTTGTTTTGTTGTCGTTTTTCATAGCAACGAGCTTTTTTGGATCTAGTACCCATCGTTTGCAAGTAAGTACCCATTTAAATTTTCCTTCCATTCCTCGATCTCTCCCTACCTCGATGGTCCCTTCAAAATCGAAATGTGGAGAAGCGACTGTAGAAGCAACCTGTTCGCTATTCGCTTAACTCCGCACGTGGCGTAGACTGGGGAGCTTGGACACCGTCACCAACGAAAATGAAAAGACCCGACTTCTGGAAATGAAAGGACCGTATCGTGCAGTGGTCAAAAGCCAACTGGCTATTTATTCAAACTCAAATCATCTCGATCAGTTCGGGTCAGCACATATAGCACACTCAGAGCATATATAGAAATATTCGTTGGAGAAACTCTACACAAAAACATCGAATTTTATAATAGTGACTACATGTACGGGAGGAGGTTCGGTTGTGGGCACCGTTCGGTTATGGGCACCCCTGCGTATCTTTTGACAGATAACAGATGCTGTCATTCTGACCGTTATTAGTTTGCTATTGTAACATGATGTTTTGTGCTCAATATCAATCCGGATGGGGAGCTCTACTTTGAACTAGGAATAAATTTGTTTTTTTTTTACAAAAAGAACAACACGAAACTTTTTTGCCTTTTTCAAAGTGTCATAAATTGAAGTGATTTAATCCAAAAAGTGAGTTCCGATGCATATTTATAACAGTAAATTTAATCTATTTTGAGGCTCAATGACGATTGCCATTATAATTTTAGCCCGAATTGTTTTTCTTCATTTTTCAAAAAGGCTGCAAAATTCAGTTGTGGGTACCTTTATTGGTTCGGTTATGAGCACCCTTATTTTATTGACAAATCATTCAAGTTTCATTTGTCCCCTAACTTATTTCAAATGACGTTTCTATGCAGTTTTCATATTTAATTAGACATAATTGATTGAAATAATGAGTTTAATTCATATTTTTGTTCTTTGGTTATGTCTAGATATTATATCCACACTTTTTTGGAACAAATCGTTGACTAATTTTATTGCAACAAGTTTAATTCGACGGGGAATCCTGTACCATTGTTTTGTATTGAAAATTGTTTAGATCGGACTATGGGATCAAAATTTATGGCCTAAATATTTATTTTTGTAATGAACGAGAAAGTCCCTATTACCGCTAGGGCGATTCATCAGTATTTTTTTTGACTGTGCGGTATATCAGACTGACGTCGCAAGGGTCTTTTGATAACGCAGTGATGGGTCGTGAAATTAGAAGGACTTCAATACGAGTGAGCACAGTAGTGTACTCTTGGAAAATCATATTGGCAGTTACAGTAAATTACTGTCAGTAATGCGTTTCAAATGGTATTTGGCCGAACGTACTCCGGCTTCCCTCAATCCGCCGAAGTGTGGGGTAGAAAGTGGAATCATGTACCATTCGATCCCTGATTTGACATAAAAATTGTGCAGTCCGGTTTTCATTTTGTAGCATTTCGACGTGGTACGATCTGATAAGGGCTAGGGTGAACGGATGCCCAAGCGGAAGTACCATGGGGTTCTTCTGATCCACAGGGAGAGTGGCATGGCGAATTCTCCCACCAACGCGCAACACGGTGAAGCAAAACTCTTCTAGGAACACAGAAAATGTGATCAATTTGCTTTTACTGTGAATCACCTTTCCAAATTGTAGGCGCTTGAAGTAAAGGCTTCTCTCTGGGTAATACTGGCAGGGCAACTGTTGATTGTTGCAGCTCGGTGAATGAATCGGTCGATGATCCATGTCATTTTCCGTTGCATTTTTCAGAACTCACTTTCAATCGCGAGCAGCCGGAAGAGTTGGTGTTTTGGTCTTAATTTGGTTAAATAAAAGGTAGCACATAAAATTTGGTGATTTCATTTATCGCCACTGGCGAAATTCCATTCATAGTTCAGAAATTTAAACCTTAGTTAATTTTCGCCACCATCAACAGGACAAGAAAGGGGTGGCGAAAACTAGATCACAGAGGTGGCGAAAATTGAAAATGTGTGGCGAAAATTGAATCAGAATACTTGCTAATTAAACGGCATATTTATATAAATTAGCAATTATTTATCGTCATTATTAAATCAGATTTGTTAGGTGAGGACCAGTTTTACATAATAATCCCGACACCTCCACAATAATAAGTTTTTTTTTGCATTTTGCGACAGTTTGAGGGATAAACGTACGTTTAGGGTGGCGATATATAGTGCTTCTACCCTTATAGTCCCCGGGATAGAACATCTGCAGGGTTGTCGAGAGTGATGATTTGATTTCGGAAACTCTCCCAGGACGCAGTTTTTTCGTTGTTCAGAATTTCATCCCAATCCACTTTGAGGTGCCACAGCCTTTGCAGTCTCACCTTTGCCAAGAATATCAATGGAACAAGTAATCCCAATGGATCATATAGTTTTGCTATGTCCGAATAAACCGATCGTTTCGTCGGCTGACGAGTGTGAAACTGAATCTCGTGTAGTTTAGTAATAAATACATCATAACGGTATTGCCAGGCTAGTCCTAATTCTCACATAGCCGTCTCGTCTTCAAAAAATGCCACTTGTTCAGCGCTTGAATTGGGAACAGATTCCTGAACCGCCGGATGGTTAGACGCCCATTTATGAAGCACAAATCCTCCGGCTGCCTTCATCTCAAGGAATTCTGATTGCATTGCCAGCGCTTTTTCCAGTGTGTCAGCTCCAGTGTCGCTAGAAAGGGCGCACAACCAGTGCCATAGGGGACAATTGATACACCTCCAAAAACACTTCCGGATGAGGACGCCAAAAAACCTGCTGCCATTAGCAGGTTAGATCTTGTACCCGTATAATGATCTGTCGAAACCACTGGGTGATATCAGTAGTGAATGCGATTTTCGAAATTCTGAATCGCAAAATAGTGTCTGCCAAATTTCGTTGTATTACCGGGTCAACATAGAGATGATTGTTTAAAGATATTCCTCTCGTGGTAACCGCGGACGCATCAAAAACCACCCGCCTCTTCGCAGTAGTGCTTGTCGGGTTCAACACTGCATGATGCTGCATAAAGTACGCGCCGTCGACCTCTTCGTTTGTCTTGATCATGTACTCTTGCTCGTGGTAATTTGCCATAAATTCTCTGTACTGATCATAAACGGTTGGATTGTGTATGCAGGAATCTACGTAATGTCATTGATTCACTGTCACATAGTTCCGCAATATTGTTCTTGACTGGTAGTCCTACCTCATATCGCCCATTCGGAAGCCTCCGACATGTTTCCTTGAAGCTCAGATCTGCAGATTGCTTATCTTCAGTCAAATGTCTTGACTCGGGAATGGACTCCGCTTCCCAAAATTTTGCTGTCTGCTCAATGCCTCATTGGTCACAACTGCGCATATATTCAAGAAAGGTTGCTCTGCTTCCTGCTCGTTTACTGCTCCGCCAACTACCCAACCGAAAATATACGACATGGGATCCAGATCGTTCAGTTTTAGAACGAGTCAATTGATTTGACACCATTTCTTTTCCATCTTGTTCGATGTTCTCCAAACAACGACAACGAGACTGTAGGAAATCTAACAATTTTTCCCACGACGGCAGGGCGTTTCCAGTCAAGTGCAGCTCAAAGTCCTTTCGAGTGCGCGCATCAAGGCGAGTGCAGACCAGATGGATCAAAAACTGTTTGAAAGGAATGCTGAAGATTGGTCAAAGCTCGAATATGTCGGGTGACGTCATTCAATAAGCTTCGTAACGCAGAACCAGATTCGCGAGTAATTGGTTTTACCTGGAACAACTGGGAAATGTGCTTGTCCACCAGAATCGTTTTGTTCTTAAACTCAGAACAATGCGCTATCCAAAGAGACGCAAATGAGTCTTCTGGTGACTGAACATGATGTGCTGCACAATCTTGAATGGCAGCCTTGAAGTAGCCCAATTTCGCACTTTCCGAAAGACCTTCATGACGTTCCACAAGGGCATTGAACTGATTTTTGACACTGATCCAATCTTCCAACTGCCCATTGGATCGAGGAAGGGGGTATCCGGCAGTTTGGGATGAGGTACTTGGGGGGTTGGCCCCGATATTTGCGCGGTAACTGGCTTGGGTGGACTCCCGGATTTTACTGAGAATAAGATGGCGGATCTCGTCGAAAATGTCTTCAACTTTGTTCACTGGCCACTCTTCTACCTCATCTTCTTTCAACAGCCCATAAAGCTTGACCTTTGCCGAGTTCCTGTCTCGTGAGAAAAAGAACGCATCTCATAAACTGATTGTAGCTTGTCTTCGAGAAGAGGTTTGTCTTGCTTCTTGGAACCAAACGAACGCACATAAATTAACAGCTTTTTTGCACGGGAATCAATGCTGTCCATCATACGCGAATACGAGGACAAAAAGATTTTTTCTCAGTGGAAACAACGCACCCACTTGCACGATCTTACCTGATTTCTAATCTTACCGATTTCACCTAGGACCGACCTGAAAGGCATAGAAGGCATACATATATGTAATGTATGCATCAGCGATCAAACCACGCTGGAACTGGTTATTATATACACACCGTAGGCTTGACCAACACAGCACGATACCCACTCTCTGAACAATTTTTCTTGTCTTAAGACCACTAATTTGATGAACACTTTTCGCAGCCAAATCACTCAGTTAGTGTCCATTTTCTTCCAGATCACAATGTCCAAGAAGACAATGCAAAGGTCCATAAAGGCATTCAAAGCTCAGTGTCCATTTCACATTCACACAGAACATGCGCACTCGTCCGAGTTCCACGTTATCCTGTGATCACTCCACGGACACGTTTTTTGTCCAACACAGAGTCCACCGGTTACATCCGGTTCGAAGGACCACTTTTATATGGCGTAGACTGTGGCCGCGGCGTAGACTGTGGCCACGGAAAACTGGGGAACTCGGACACTGTCATTAACGAAAAGGAAAAGACCCGACTTCTGGAAATGAAAGGACCGTATCGTGCGCAGGTCAAAAGCCAACTGGCTATTTATTCAAACTCTAATCATCTCGATATTCTTTGGAGAAACTCTACACAAAAAAATCGATTTTTATAATAGTGACTATATGTATATATTGGACAACATCTAGCACTCAACACAACCAATCCCGTGCATGCATCGCAAGCACAGACATCAAAATTGAGCAACTTCTGGGTTTGGCTACAATCCTCAAAAATGTATTCGCATTGACGGTGTATGTAGCGTTTCAGCGGTATACCATCGAGTGGCTGACGTTAATTGTGTCAGTAGCAGTGACGTGAAATTTTTTCAAGATTCTGATTTTTGTTTTGTTGCTATTAGCAGGGCTGTTTCAGTAAATTTTTGTGAATATCGCAGATTTGTTGGGAATTTTTTCTTCTAGTCGCGAAAATCCGGTTCGACAACATTTAATGTCGCGAAAATCGCGGATTTATAAAATTGAGCTTTTTTGAAAACCGCGATTTCCCAATTTTATAAACTTGATTAGATTGGTTTAGAAGTGCGTCTTTGTTTTCAATATTTTTTTTACAGTGGTTCCTATAAAAATTGTAGTGAAAATCGCGAATAATTTTCGTTTTGGGGAGCGACTCTTTTGCTCTCTAAAAGTGTTATTATCCAGATCAAATGCATTGATCATTCTATCTAGTCGCTATTTAGCTTCCCGAGTAATTGGCTCAATACCCCTCATAAATTTGTTAACTATTTCTTCGGTTCAAAACGTCTCTGCCATTCTGAAAACACGCGGCTCTCGTATAGCTTCAGTAGGAGCATACCAGCATCAAAAACGTCTATTTGTTCATAGAAACATACTTGCTAAAGCTGTTAGCTTTTATAGCACACCATGATGATACGAGAGCACAATTCGGACGATCTTACCTGAAACGAGACAAATTAATACGCATAATTAGTTTTTTGTTTATAAGGCGTATACGGACAGAAAACTTTCAAAAATTGATTAAAAACAAATAAAAACATCGAAAATGGACGAATAGTGTTCTACACGTCTGCATTTTGAAGACATTCAGATAACACCTAATAGAATTACCCATTAGACAAAAAGTTCCGCACTCGACCGAAATGTTCTTGATCAACGTGTTTTCCAATTTATCGGAAACAAGCAAGCTGAGGAGGATGGTCAACGGGAAGTCAAATTTCCTCTCCATCATCATCCATCTACTCTCGGTCTCGAACGGGACCGGCTGCGCCGACACAGTGTGTTGCCCTGGCAGGAAATCGAGTACGGAAAACTTTCCGAACCGGTTTCCACCTGGATCGCTTTATTTTTTTCCTTACTTTCTTTAATCAACTGGACAGAAAGATGGCAGTACGATTCCAATCGATTTCCTATTTCTGGCAGGTAACCTCGGTAATGTCAGTATCCAGTACTTCGATTCCACGTGTTTTCATCAGTTCAACTGTGTCGATTGTTCTCATATTCCATTTCCACCTGCCTCTATATGTGAGGAAATTTCCCATAGTGAATATGGCTGTTGACGCCTGATTTGGTCCATGTTTCGAACGTTGATGGAACGACTCATCGAACTAAGGCGAAATCAAACGGAAGCTGCTTTTCGATCCGACTAGGCCTGAGTTGAACAAAGCACGACTCGATGCGGATTGCAATGCGTTTCACCGACTTTTCTTTTCGGGAGCAGGCAAGCGAGGAAACCGACGTCGCCCTGCACTGACTGCGATTGGTATTGGATTGGTTGATGCCAACGACGATGAATCCGATGAAGTCGATGATGATGACCGACGACGTGCTGTGGATGGTGTGCTTCTCCTCCATCAGCGCAGATTCAGACTAATTCTGGACGTTTGATCTTTGATTTTGTGCGGGACATGGATGCTGGGCAATTGCTTCTTCAAGAAGTAATTGCGAGGATGGATAATGGCAAGATGTAATGAAATTGTAACAGAAGATGATGAGATTACGATGCCCCGAAATGGAGTGCCACGAATGTGTCTGTCGTGGGAGACGACGATGGGTATTTTCGTTTGATTTAGAGCCCCCCGATCTTTTAATTTATCAGCAATCTATCAATGCTTCATGGATGTGAGGGAGTAAAAATAGAACTTGTCAATTTGAAACGAATTTAGGTAGAAATTGACTTTCTTCTTCTTCTTCTTATTGGCATTACATCCCAAACTGGGACAGAGCCGCCTCGCAGCTTAGTGTTCATTAAGCACTTCCACAGTTATTAACTGCGAGGTTTCTTAGCCAGGTTACCATTTTTGCATTCGTATATCATGAGGCTAACACGGTGATACTTTTATGCCCAATAAAGTCGAGACAATTTCCAATCCGAAAATTGCCTAGACCGGCACCGGGAATCGAACCCAGCCACCCTCAGCATGGTCTTGCTTTGTAGCCACGCTTCTTACCGCACGGCTAAGGAGGGCCCACGGTCGAAAGGACAAAAGGTCGAAAGACAAAAAGTCGAAAAGACAAAAGCTCGAAAGAACAAAAGGTCGAAAAGACAAAACGTCGAAAGGGACAGAAGGTCGAAAGGACAAAAGGTCGAAAGGCACAGAAGGTCGAACGGGACAAAAGGTCGAAAATGACAAAACGTCGAAAGGGACAAAAGGTCGAAAAGAACAAAAGGTCGAGAGGGACAAAAGGTCTATCAAGAACAAGTTAATAACAATTTGGGTGTATTCCAAAAGAGTTTATGAAATGCATTTAACTTTAGGCAAAAATAACGCAATCATCTAATCAATCAAAGTTGAAGAATGAGCAATTTTCTAAGAAGGAGTAATTACTATAAGACAATATTATGAATATCTAGATAGTTCTGAAATAGATAAAAAAGATTGTTAATAACAAATGAATAAAGCTCGTATTTCGCGAGACAGAGTTGTCCAAGGGGTGGGTCGCTGAGCACAATTCAATTTGTGTTCATTTTATTCTTTGTGACTATTGTGCCCTCGATTGTGCCACAGTGTGCCATACATTGTGCCTCACCTTGAATGTGACACTTTGTCATTTTGACAGTCTGAATTTTTGGCTTTGGCAACACTTGCAAATGTCAACATCATCGATGACGACATCATCAAGCTGCCTCTTGCCGCGATTGAAAAAAACAAAAACAAAACCTGAAGATGCAACCGAGCAAGCGAATCGAATTAATGCCACTAATATTCTAATTAAAGGATCCAGAACGTGCATAGGAAGCTGACTTAATGAACGTCTAGGACTTAATTTGAAACTGGAGCTTCGGGAAAAGCGAAATCAGATAAAATAATGGCCTGGTTTGTAGCAGCGATAACGAGTTAGTTCCGGATGTCAAGTACAACACGAAAGGTATCTATATTTAATATAACTTTTGTGCTATTTTTCACACACGGATAACGGATTATGAGATGACTGAGATAACGAATTATCGCTGCTACAAACCGAGAAAATTAGCAATAATGCGGTTCATTAAAAAACTTAAGTTAAGAATTCGCAGCATCCGGAAGTTCGGTGCTGCTCGGTGGTGTCATAGGGTAGATGGAACAAAAGTGGGCATTCCATTCAACCGAGGTTTTAAGTTTTATCAATTTGATAATTTATTTTATATTTTGTATTGTTTGTGGAGCAAGAGCCAGTTTTCTTCTGAAAAGGGTTCGTTCAAAAATGACATCCACAGTTTAAGGGGGAAGGGGGTCAAAATTTTGTGACAGTGCGTACACTCGGCATACCAAAAAGTGTGAGTGCCCAAACACAATGTGAACGGCAATCCGGCAGAACGGAACTGCGGCAGAGCGGAATTGTTCTAAACCTGCCGTTGCCGCTTTGCCGCTAACCAACCCACAATGTGAACGGTTCAAAGGCGATACTGACAGTTCAAAATAGCCACAAACAGTTTATTTTTGTAACATTATTGTCATTATTTTCATTCTTATTAGTATAATAAAAGGAGGGCATCATGACTTGCTGTTTCTTCGAAAATATATACATTCGTGAGCAGATTTTTTGGCAAAAATATATTTGTTTACAAATCATCTTTAAAAGTACCTCAGGCATTCTCATTCGTTGATCTTGATTGGGACGTTTGACGTTTACCGCTTTGCTGTTCCGCCAAGTTCCAAATTTCTGAAATTTAGTACAATGTCACTTTTGCCGCAGCGCCGTCATTGTGGGCTGCACCATATAGTTCCATGTGTTTTGCCGTTACCGTTCTGCCGCATTGCCGTTCACATTGTGTTTGGGCACTGACAGAGAGGAGGGGTGGTCTGAAAGTCTCAAAACACAACTTGTTTAACGATGTTTAACATGTTTATGATCAACTAAATTTGTGAATGTCAAACAGTTCATCACAGATCATTACGACAACGCTTACATTCCATGATTTGAACGGTACTTCATTCATATTAAGAGTGCCAACGAATTTAGATATATAGGAGTGTCTGATAGAAATACAACGATTTAAATAAATAATGTTTTGTATTTGAATATTATCAGTGCTGAGAATTAATTTTAATTTTATGATACAACTGCCGTTAAAAGGAGATATCTGTGTGATTGCTATCTGCTATTACATGGATCAATTCGCTATGATTATTTTTATCAATATGATTGACGGAAACGAGCCAGCCTAGGGCTGAAAGTCTCCGTAATAGAGACAATAAAAAATATGATTGACAAGAAAAGCACAAAGTTTTTATTTGCCGAAAGTAATTGTTCAATAATAGGTGCATTACCCTATACATATTTGAGAATACGTCAAAATAAGTGATGGCAAGGTTGCCGGTATTTTATGCTCTGATCCTCGCTCTGATCATTAAAACGTCAAAAGTGTGCCGAGTGTGCCACACCGAGGGCCTTACTTGTGAATCTAATCCAGCAAATGTGTGCTTGGCACATTGTGCTCAGCGTCCCACCCCTTGGAGTTGTCCTATACCACGCAGGCGCACGCATTGAAAATGCACCGGCGTACAGTACACGCCGGTGTATTTGATCGAAGTGACATTTAGAAAACTCAAACATCCATATATTAGTGGTACTTATTGAATGAATTTCATTTAATTGTTAAAAATTGTAAAAACAAACGAGCAGAGTTTTTGCTAACTGTGTAGGGCAACTCTGGTGCGAGATTGATTCTCTCCGTTTCAGTTTCTTGTCAATTTCAAACTTATGTCCCGTTCGACGTTTTGTCCTTTCGACCTTTTGTCCTGTTCGACGTTTTGTCCTTTCGACCTTTTGTCCCGTTCGACGTTTTGTCCTTTCGACCTTTTGTCCCTTTCGACCTTTTGTCCTTTTCGACCATTTGTCCCTTCGACCTTTTGTCTTTCGACGTTTTGTCTTTCGACCTTTTGTCCTTTCGACGTTTTGTCTTTCGACCTTTTGTCCCTAACCCAAGGAAAGAATTTCTTCTTGAAATGGACAAGTTAGCTTGGTATAAAGAAAAGAAAGGAGGTGCCCGGTATAAAGCAAAGGGGAAAGATAATTCCTTCTTTTAATGGATGCGTCTGCCCGGTACAAGGCGAAAGGAGTTGACAATGCCTTCTTTAAAAGAACGCGTCTGCCCGGTGTAAGGCGAAGGGAGGGGTAAGGCCTTCTTTAAACGGATGTATCTGCCCGGTATAAGGCGAAAGGAGTTTATAATGCCTTATTTAAAAGAACGCGTCTGCTCGGCACAAGGCCAAAAGAGGGTAATACATTCTTTAAATGGATTTATCTGCCTGGAATAAGGCGAAAGGAGTTGATAATGCCTTCTTTTAAAAAAAGGCGTCTGCCCGGGACACGGCAAAGGGAGGGGTAACGCCTTTTTTTTTAAATGGATGCATCTGCCCGGTATAAGGCGAAAGGAGAAGTAACGCCTTCTTTAAAGGGATAAATATTTTTTTGAATGAAAGCGAAAGAAGGGTGATGCCTTCTTTAAATTGTTGCCTCTGCCCGGTACAAAACTAATAATGCCATATTAAAATAAATTCGTTTTCTCGGTATAAGGCGAATGAAGAAATAAAGGATTAATCATTAAAACGCCTATCCGTAACAAAGTAAAGAGAGATAATCACTTCATTATATCTAGCCCGTCTGTCAGATATAATGAAGGATTTGTAAGGGGCAATTCAAACTTCAAAAACCACTTCTACATATTCTGAGCCGTGCGGTAAGATGCGTTGCTGCCACGCAATACTATGCTGAAGGAGGCTGGGTTCAGCTTCTGGCCCAGTCTAGGAAATTTAGTTTTAACGTGTCAATCTCGTGTTACACGAGTGCAAACGAATGGTAACTTGACTGAGAAACCTCGCAGGTAATAATTGCTGTAAACACTAATGAATGAACACTAAGCCATTATTATTAATATTCCGCGAAATGGTGCATTTCGCGAAACGGTACATTCCGCCAATAGTCATTCGGTGAAAAGGTACAATCCGCCAAATGTACCGCGAAAAGTTACAAATCGCCAAATGTTCAACCGCGAAAATGATTTCCGCGAAATAGTTTTCGGTGAAATGTTATACAATCGAATAGGACATTTGGCCGAATAGGACATTTGACCGAACAGACCATTAGGCCGAAAGTCTGAATAGGACATTTGGCCGAATAAGGCATTTGGTCGAATAGGACATTTGGCCGAATAGGACATTTGGTCGAATTGGACATTTGGCCGAATAGGACATTTGGCCGAATTAGATATTTGGTCGAATAGGACATTTGGTCGAATAGGACATTTGGTCGAATAGGAAATTTGGCCGAATAGGACATTTGGCCGAAAGTCTGAATATGACATTTGGCCGAAAGTCTGAATATGACATTTGGCCGAAAGTCTGAATAGGACATTTGGTCGAAAGTCTGAATAGGACATTTTTCCGAATGGGACATTTGGCCGAATTGGACATTAGGCCGAAAGTCTGAATAGGACATTTGGTCGAATAAGACATTTGGCCGAATAGAACATTTGGTCGAATAGGACATTTGGCCGAATAGGACATTTGGCCGAATAGGACATTTGGCCGAATAGGACATTTGACCGAATAGGACATTTGGCCGAATAGGACATTTGGCCATATAGGACATTTGGTCATATAGGACATATGGCCGAATAGGGCATATGGTCGAATAGGACATTCGGCCGAATAGGACATTTGGCCGAATACGACATTTGGCCGAAAGTCTGAATATGACATTTGGCCGAAAGTCTGAATATGACATTTGGCCGAAAGTCTGAATAGGACATTTGGTCGAAAGTCTGAATAGGACATTTGTCCGAATGGGACATTTGGCCGAATTGGACATTAGGCCGAAAGTCTGAATAGGACATTTGGTCGAATAAGACATTTGGCCGAATAGAACATTTGGTCGAATTGGACATTTGGCCGAATAGGACATTTGGCCGAATAGGACATTTGGCCGAATAGGACATTTGGCCGAATAGGACATTTGGCCATATAGGACATTTGGTCATATAGGACATATGGCCGAATAGGACATATGGTCGAATAGGACATTCGGCCGAATAGGACATTTGGCCGAATATGACATTTGGCCGAAAGTCTGAATATGACATTTGGCCGAAAGTCTGAATATGACATTTGGCCGAAAGTCTGAATAGGACATTTGGTCGAAAGTCTGAATAGGACATTTGTCCGAATGGGACATTTGGCCGAATTGGACATTAGGCCGAAAGTCTGAATAGGACATTTGGTCGAATAAGACATTTGGCCGAATAGGACATTTGGTCGAATTGGACATTTGGCCGAATAGGACATTTGGCCGAATAGGACATTTGGCCGAATAGGACATTTGGCCGAATAGGACATTTGGCCGAATAGGACATTTGGCCGAATATGATATTTGGCCGAATAGGACATTTGGCCGAATAGGACATTTGGTCGAATAGGACATTTGACCGAATAGGACATTTGGCCGAATAGGACATTTGGCCATATAGGACATTTGGCCATATAGGACATATGGCCGAATAGGACATATGGTCGAATAGGACATTCGGCCGAATAGGACATTTGGCCGAATATGACATTTGGCCGAATAGAACACTTTGGTTGAAATAAACACATGGCCGAATAGGACATTTGGTCGAATTGGACATTTGGTCGAATTGGACATTTGGTCGAATTGGACATTTGGCTGAATAGGACATTTGGCCGAACAGACCATTAGGCCGGAAGTCTGAATACGACATTTGGCCGAAAAGGACATTTGGCCAAATTGGACATTTGGTCGATAAGGACATTTGGCCGAATAGGACATTTGGCCGAATTAAGCATTTAGTCGAATTGGACATTTGATCGAATAAGATATTTGGCCGAAAAGGACATTTGGCCGAATATGACATTTGGCCGAATAAGACATTTGGCCGAATAGGACATTTGGCATAACAGGACATTTAGCCGAATACGACATTTGGCCGAATAGCACATTTGGTCGAATAGGACATTTGGCCGAATTGGACATTTGGCCGAACAGGACATTTGGCGGAATAGGACATTTGGCCGAATAGGACATTTGGCCGAACAGGACATTTGGCGGAATAGGACATTTGGCCGAATAGGATATTTGGCCGAATAGGATATTTGGCCGAACAGGACATTTGGCGGAATTGGACATTTGACCGAACAGGACATTTGGCCGAATAAGACATTTGTCCGAATAGGTCATTTAATCGAATAGGACATTTGGTCGAATGGGACAATTAGCTGTATACGACATTTGGCCGAATAGGACATTCGGCTGAATAAGACATTTGGCCGAATAGGACATTAGGCCGAATAGGACATTTAACCAAATAGGACATTTGGTCGAATTGGTCATTTGGTGAATAGGTAATTTGGCCGAATAGATCATTTGAAAAGTAATAAATGAGTTGTGAAAAATAAGACGTCTCACTTCTCACTACATATTTTCCATTTCTAACTGGAACGAAGTGGAACGTCTCAATTGCCACTCCTGATTTTAGTAACTTCCGAACTAAAAATGGTTATCTGTTCCATGAACAGGTAGAACTTACATAGGAGGCACCTCTGCTCTTATTTTATTCTCATTATCATCTTTTATCAAGTGTCCGCGTCAGTTGTCGTATTTAAAAAGTGTACATAAATGTTCTAGTTAAATGAATAAATTGTGTTAAGACCTTTTTTAAAACCCGAACCGCCTGCACGACACAAGATTGGCGAACTCATGATATTATATAATCAATCGAATAAGATGATCACTAAAAAATAAATAAAAACATACTCATAACCCCCATAACTTACTTAAGCTCAATTTGAGATTCAATAAGCGTTGCAGCTTGTCATTGGGTTTCCGTAAACTATCAATGTGACCGAACAGCCGTTAATCTCCCCTTCATCAATTCAAAGCCCAAAATTTTCACTTGCCTACGTGGAGGAAATGATGATGTGGGTGCTTGACCTACAATTCATTTTAACATTCGCTTACTCTAAGCGATTGATCGTTTATCCTCGCGAAAGCTAATTAGTAGAATAATAGTTTACATCGTTTACATCACTTTCCATGGCGAATGTCGATCTATGTAATCCCACCCATCTAACACCCTTCCTTCCTGTGGTTATTGTGGAGATGCAGAGGTATTCTCGGTCTCTAGTAGCAACAATAACCACACACTATCATTCCCTTCCTTTCCCAGGACTTGGCAGGCGCCGTTACTGATCAACATTTGCGAGCTGCTGAAACGTGCACTTCGAGAATAGATGGTAAATCCCAACCATTATTCACATGGATCGAATTGCAATTTGCACCAGTTCTGGTCAATCACGAAGTAGCTACACACTCAGTTTTTATTTCTGCAGCTCGGCAAAAATCCGCACAGCCGTGCGCCAGCAAAATAAATAACTGATATTCCGGCAAAAATAGCGTTTGTTAGCTGATTTTCGGCAAATTATTTGCTGATTTCCAGCAATTTTGACAGAAATCTCGGCAAAAAACATGTTTGCTGGGGCACGGCTGTGCGATTCTCGGTAAAAGTTCAACATTTTGCTGATATCCCGGTAAAAAAAATTAAGTGTGTACCATTACCATGTACAGTCAGTCTAAGCTAAGCCAAGAATTGGTCCGATAGGTCATTGCGTTTCGGAATTATTGACAAAACATTGGTCTTGCCAATGACAATCGAAACAAAAATGAAAAATAGACCTATAAATTAATACGAACAATATAAAACAATGGGAGTAATAGAACACATATCTCACAATATAGTGTATGGGTTTTTCATGTGCTTTTATTATTTCCTTTCGTTTGTACGAGAAAGGCACCATCACCGCTGGGATGATCAATCAGGGTTGTTTAAAAAAGAAAACCTGCATTCATTCGTTACGGTTTTACTCACTAGCAAATAATGTGGGCCTAAAATATTTACTTCCATTAATGCAAATTTTCGCCATCATTCATCACGCATTTAGTGGCAGCAGAAAAGGCTCTACCGCAGCTGAATTTTGGTACAGCTTCAAGCGCCGACCATGGAAACGAACGGCAACCGGCAAAATGCTGCCCTTTTAGGAAGCTTTTTGTTTTGCTATGCGTCGTACGGTCGATCGCACATTCCTTGTGCGGAAGCTACGCGCGAATACCGTACCGACCTCCGCACGTTCCACCGAAAAAAAAAAAAACTTTCGGCTATTTCTTTCGTGGTGTCGATTCTCTGCATGTCGTGTAGAGTTGGGCAGAAATTCCCATTCAAGTATTGTATTTTCGTCAAATCGCATCGCAAATAAATCGCATCATGTTGCAGTTGTTGATTAGTGATGCAACTATTTCGATAAGCCGATTTGCAAATTTCAACTGATATTACTCGCCAAACAATAATTAAATAACGCAATTGGTTCGCCTCTAACTATTCCACAAAATTGAAAATTTCGATATGATAGGTATATGAAATAATCATTCGTCAGGGAAGAATGTACAAAATGGCAAATTCTTGCCTAGGCACCACGAGGCAAATTCCTTAATATTTTCTAGACTGGTCTTCTTGTCTAATATTTGGTTGTTTATTCATTCACCTAACTAGACGAATCTACTTTTTAAGAAAGACAGAAACCGACTCACAACCCTACGACAGGATCAGTAACAGTATTCCGTAGTGCCTTGTTTAGTTATTTCGCAGTCACCGCCGCCACGCAACTGGCGGTGGAATATTTTCTCCGAATCTCAGATTGTTGGCCAAATCGCACAAAAGTGAAAACAAATGGTAAGCCATATTGCGGGAGGGTGATTTACGTTGTTGGATGTCACGGACGACAACGCAGAGAGCATTCGTTCCTGGGTATTTTTTTGTGATTGGTATTCCGAGAAAAGTGGGGGATCATTTTCTTTTTATTTTGCTCATTTTTTCATTGCCCGTATCACGATGCTGTGGAGAAAGGAAATACCGTCACTTAAAAAAAAACAATCCTTCAAATGAAATCACCGAACTATGAAAAGGTCCAAAACCGGAGGAAACACCATTGGTCGAGTCCTCCGTCAAGTTTCACCTTAAGAGCTCAAACGTGAAAAGCTATAATTTTTGGACTGTTCTCGCATGTGTTTTGGTTATTGAATGGTTCAACACCAATAATCGTGTGCAATGAATGCTGTATTATGGGCCGCATTGTGAGCTTCCGATGCTAATCAGGGATTTTTTTTATAATCTGCAGTAATCATTATCACCGTTCATCGATTTGATCGTTTTCTGATTTTATCTTATTACCGATTGTTGCGTGGTTTGTTGGTCAATTATTGCACATCGGTGAGAGCGTTTTCATGCGTTTCAAATGAAATTGACATATCTCAAAGCTTCTTCTTCTTCTTCGGTATATCTCAAAGCTGATTGCCTAATTAAGCTACAAGAAAGTCAGTACTGTTCTTAGGTGAATTCAAAAGCTTTTTTGAGTTAATACGCATGTGATCCGCATCGAGGTCTTATTATTGCCGTCTCGTCATTACCGTCGAAATCTCCAGGCTAGTATTTTTTTTCGGTAGGAATGGCAACCAAATGTTCGGTGTGGTTGAAGAAATACCGAAGAGTGGGGGTATCAAATCAAAACAAAGCTTGCCAATAAGGGACGACATTTCACGTGCGTCTTGAACGTGGAGATTGTCGAACGTTGAGATGAGCGTCTATGATGGGACGTTAGAAAAAGGACATGTCAAGTACTAACAGTAAGACTGTGGGAGAGGGTGAGTTTGATGAAAATATTATGCCATGTTTTATTTATGAGCTCGTAATGGTTTCGTTTGGTACATGGCAGTGAAATGACTGTTGAGCGGATGTAGCTAGCTGATGTTTGGCTTTCATTGTTGGGGGACGAATGTCGGAATTGAAAGCGATTTCCTTTTCCACTGCCTTGATGAATGCTGATTCAATTAATGGTTGCACTTTTGGGATAGTAAGCATTATTCCATTGCAAACGAAGTTCAAATCACAATATTTTTTGACGTAAACTACGTCTAAGGGGAAGACTCTGATACAGGGTGTAAAACGGAAATTTCCAAATTCGAGACCGTCACGAAATTAGGATAGATTTCAAACGCTAATAGCTCCTTTATCTTTCAATGGATTTTCGAGATTTTATTATCAATCGAATCGGTAACTCTCCAGCATTTTTTTAAGCCCATTGGAACTATTGATTATCAACGTTAAAACATTAAAAATTCCAAATCTTTAAAAACCCAGTAAAATTTCACAGTTTCGTTACGACCGCTGCCTGCAGTTGGTTCTTGCGCTCTACTTTTGTGCGGTGATTCGCACAAAAAGTACAACAATAGAACCAGAGCAGTGACCGCGGTCGGAGCAAAACAGTAGTGTTTATGAAAAAGTGCTACAGATGCTGGACATGTTCATGTTAGCATGAGGTGAATATTAAAATTGATTATCAACTTTAAACAAGGTTACACTCTAACTTTTTTGACGGATATTGAGTAAAATTTCTGTGGGATAGAAAGAGAGAGAGCAATGCAATTTTACTCAGTTACTGAGTAGGTGAAAGTGTATCCTACTATTTAGGCAGCATCCCTTTAAAATAGCACTTCAAAAACATTTAATCGCCATTTAATAGGCAATTAACTATGAGATGCATTGATCACTCTAAGACGAATAACAATCGGAGAAAGGCATAATCACCACTGCGGAATAATAAATTTGGGGTTTTTAAATGAAAATTTTAAATTGTCATATCCCACCATTTTCATATATAGTGAGTTACGCCAATTTTGTTCGAAACATAAATGAATTGGTGTGCGATCGAACATGATTTGCGGAAAAACTACACATTACACGCGGCAAAACGTTTAACAAAACAAACCTTGCTACCTCCCGACCCCATATATCCAACATCCCAATGGTTGTAATTTGACTAAGCACGCACGCGCGGTTCGAAGTTTGTATGAGAATTACTATCTTCTTCTTCTTCTTCTTATTGGCATTACATCCCCACACTGGGACAGAGCCGCCTCGCAGCTTAGTGTTCATTGAGCACTTCCACAGTTATTAACTGCGAGGTTTCTAAGCCAAGTTACCATTTCTGCATTCGTATATCATGAGGCTAACACGATGATACTTTTATGCCCAGGGAAGTCGAGACAATTTCCAATCCGAAAATTGTCTAGACCGGCACCGGGAATCGAACCCAGCCACCCTCAGCATGGTCTTGCTTTGTAGCCGCGCATCTTACCGCACGGCTAAGGAGAATTACTATGAAAACAGTAAATTTTTCGGAGAACCGTTTTGCAACGTTGGTCATTAATATCTAAAAATATATGAGTACGTCGGCAACATAGGAAACTTAGCAAGTGAATAAATCGACTTTATTGCAAAACAATTCGCTGCTTGCAAGAAAAATTATTAAGGAAATACTAAATCGTGGGAAATTCAATTGAGCACGTAGAAGAATAACATATCAATAATGAGCTTACCAAAACTTACCAATAACTTTGCTTACCAAAATCTGATCGGTTTGCAAAACAATCGTCTTACAGATTTAGAAATATTCTACGAAATCTTCGGGTTGATTATATTTAGGGGGAAACCCTCCAGTGCCGGACACATAAGTCATTTAACAAAAATCATAAGGGTTGTGTACAAGACACGACCGCCCGACGTAAACTACGTGAAACAGTTTGGTGAAATGAAGAATCTAGTGCCATTATCCATGAGTATTACAAAATTACTCTTTGGATTTCTTATGAAATTTACATTCTAAAAGGAACTAATATATTTATGTAATTAAAACAAATTTATTGAATTCTCGAGTTTTGTATAATATGAGTAGTTTTTTTTTGTTTGTTTAAATTCAATTCATTGTTC